>NC_092501.1:92854900-93027400 GCF_047511675.1 Marmota flaviventris | reverse complement strand
GACAAAAAACACTATATGATTTCATATCCCTTGTAGGCAATAACTTGTCTTTTTCATATTCAAAATTTTCAGTGACTTGCATAGTAATTAGCTAATAAATAGCTTTGACATTAAATATAAGTGAACTAAATTAATTCAGCAAAGATTTTTAAATGTCTACTTCATGCTATAAACTCTGCCAGACATTGAACAACTATAAAAAGGACAATATTTCTGCTTTAAGATAACTTAATTGGGGTAAGAAGGCATGTACTCTCATGAGCTCACACAGAAGTAATTGGATAAGATAATATTTTTATTCTAATTTTATACTTTTGCTGTATATATGCAGCATGCAAGGAAGAACTAGGGCATTTGTGAGAAAATATAAAAGGTTGAAGGACATTTCAAAATGAAGAAGTTTGACAAATGCATTCCACAATTAGATGACTTGGTTTAAATCCAGGAGCACTATATTTTCATTGTGGCAAACAGCTAAAGTGAATAAGAATAAGGACAGATCTCAGAATCTTAACTAGCACAAATAATATAGCTTTAAAGCATCTGCTTTCATGTCAAAGAAGCAAAGTTGTTTTTTGGGTTTTTTTTTCACATTTTTCAATTACTATCAATGGGCATTTTCTCCAGTTTATCACAACTGAATTGAAGCTGAAACTTGATACACTGTTGTTTGGGGGAGGAAATTTACTATTATGTGTAAATGGCTATGCATACCATCTTCCAGGGAAAATCTTCTCTCAAAGTTATTTATTTGTAGTAATTTTAGCATAGTTATTTTTCTTATTTTTTTATTGCTATGCTTAATATCTGGACCATTCCTCACAGAAAATATGAAGAAAGTTTTATGTGTGATGAAGATGCTTAAGTATACATTTTAAATGCTAAAGATGCATTGCAGGAAAAGAAAGAGGAAACAAGAAGGTGTATTTAGAAGTTTTCAGGAGATGAAATGAGAATGGAAAACTATTTTCCAAAACCAATCAAACTGTTTTCAAATCAATGTAAATACTTTTAGACTTTAAAACTTATGTACCAATCATTTAAGGAAATTATTCTGGTTATAATGTGATTCTAATAAAAGACTACAAGTAGTACAAAACATTATTAATTGTTTGTTCTGTTTTCATTCTATGAAAAATGCATTTCATTTTACATCCCTGAGACCATAAAGGAAAACTATAGTGTTCAATTTCTTATCAACCCTGCACCTCACCTTTAGTAAGCTCTCACCTCTCATTTTCTTCAGTGCTCAATATTCCATCTAAAGCATCATTTTACTTGCCCCCTTCCCAACTCTTGCCAAAAATAAATGCTCCAAACAAGAACTTGAACGTGAGTAATAAACCTGAATAGAAGTTTCCCTCACAGCTTTGAAGGACTTCATGGGAAAAATAAGGAAGATAGAGACAAATAGATTTGCCCATCACTATGAATGATATATACAAAAGCGAAAGGAATGATAAATTATTTTACACTCATGAATGGATGTGTCTCTCTTAATAATGTCTCTATTGAGTTTATTTACATATATATTTGAGATATAGTGGATTAATTGATGGATAGATTAGTTAAAAAGTAAACATTTGTATTTTCTCTAAGATTCATGCATGATAAATATCCCAGATTTTAAATGTGAGTTAGATTTCTTGTCAGAGAGGTGCGCTAGACAACAATATTAGTATTATATCTACTAAAATTATTCTGATATTTTCTAGTTTTGAAATCCACTTGTTCCATGAAATATTAAAATTGTACACTATATTTATAAAATGTTAAAATTTATATTTTATCTCATTATGTATTTATAGCTGTTTTATATAAAATTTTTATCCAAAATTTTATCATTTTCATTTGTCCATATCATTCAAAATTGTATTTTAATGGTATATGTGTGTGAAAATTATCACATCATGTGGCTACACAGGATATTACTTTATAGCAAACAATCTATTGTTCATTGTAATCTTTATAAATACATACACAGGTTGTGATAAGAACAATTAGAATGGCATAATATTTGTCTTTGGACTTCAAATGAACATATATTTAGTGCACACTATGTATTATACCTGAGATAACTGATTTTGAAAGTAAAAAGTGACAAAAAATGTAATGTTTATCAGAAAGAATACAGTACAGACATAAACAAAGAAATAACCGAATGAGAGTGTTTGTGGGGAAAAATACAGTGAAACAAATATGTCAAAATCACTTATATTCTTCCCCTGAATATATTGAATTCATTCAATAAATTTTATCTGCACTGCCTATAAAGAAATTCTTGCTTAATACATAATATATTATATACATATATAAAGGGGGAAAGAATTGGTTTCTGGAGTATTCTATTAATTTTATTTAAATCAATATATTTTCCCTTACATTTGAGATTTTATTGTGATTTACTTCTAAAGTATGCGCAATACACAAGTGTTCTATAGAGAAATAAGTGTTAATATGCATTAATTTTACAGGGAAAATATAAAATATAATGATTTATTCTATAGTTAGAGCCACAATAATACAAACTATCATTTGTAATAATCTAAAATGTACAACAAAATAAAATCATGCTTTAAATTATATTAATATGTTTCAACTGACAATATCATTTTTGGATATTTCTTGAGTTTCACTAACTGTTGCGGCTTGGATGTAAGATATTCTCCCAAAACTTCTGTGTTGATGCAGGAATATTTGGATATGAAATGATTGGATTGTTATTTTGAATGCAGTGACCAGGGATATAACTGTAGGAAAGTGAGGTATGGCTGGAGGGGGTTGGTCACTGGGGGTGTGGCCCCCTAGAAGGTGCATCTTCCCTGCAGCCCTTTCCCCTCACTCTCTCTGCTTCCTGCCCTTCATTTCCTGAAAAGCTGCCCTTAGCCATCCCTTCTGTCATGATATTCTGCCTCACCTAGGGTCCCTGGGCAATAGATATGGCCAAACATGGTTTAAACCTCTGGATCCCTGATCCAAAATAAACTTTTTCTCTTCCAAATTGTTCTTGTTGGCTATTTTGGTTGTAGCAATGAAACGATGACTAACATAAGATCACAGAAATAAATTATACTTAAAAATCATGTTAAGCTGGCATGGTGGCACACACCTGTAATCCCAGTGGCTTGGAAGCTGAGGCAGGAAGATTGAAAGTTCAAAGCCAAACTCAACAACTTAGTGAGAACCTGTCTCAAAATAAAAAGAGCTAGGCATGTGGCTCAATTGCTAAATCCTCCTGGATTCAATTCTTGGTACCAAAAACAAACAAACAAAAATATATGATAAGCAGAGTTATCATTAGTTATTAAGATTTTCATCTAGGAGTGAAAATAAATTATTGTTGAAAAAAATACACCAGCTAGACAACAAAGAAAATTACACATTTGTGCTTGTTTTCTTACAACAAACAAGAAATATAGCAAGAACAAATAAGAGGAAAAAAAATGAAGTAATTGGCTTTATCCAAGTCATAGCTGCCAGAAATTCCAATTTTATTTCCTAATCTACCCAATGTTGTATGAAGAAAGCTAGAATTCAATCCTAATCATAAAATGACAGCTATACAAACCTGAAAGTTCTGTATACATAAAAGATAAAGAGGAAATCAATCTTCATAAAATTTCAGTTTTCAAATATTCTTGGATGACAACAAATTATGCTCTTGTTTTATTTTTTTGAAACTGTTTCTCATCTGAAGTTAGAAATAGTTTACAATTTTCAAATTCTTTGAAATTTTATTAACATGAATAAAATGTTCACTTTTGTATTAATTTAAGGAATGTCACAGATTTCCACTCCAAAATTATGCAATTAGAAGCTCATTTATGCATTTGGTAATTTAATTAGGATTTGCAAATGGAATTTACAATACTTATTATTTGCAAACTGAAATGGTTGCATTTATTATTAAATATGTTTCCAGGTGCTATTTATAAATAATTATAGCTAAAATGTGTTTTAGTTTTTATTTATAAATTCTGCATTATATGTGAAAAATTTTCAACATTAATTGAGACACATGGCATTTTCTGCCATAACCCTTCCTTCAAATCTGCAATTATAGTTATCTTTGAAATAATCATTAATTCTGTGATTTAAATAATTATGAAATGCAATGGAAAAATGTTCAGAAAAATAAATACAAGGAAATATTTGTGTTTAATTAGCAAAATATTCATTGAGTAACAGACATTCAAACTAAGACAATGATGAGAGTGCATTTCTTCCTAACAGATTTTTTAAAAGAAGGCCAAAACAATGATTTTGAGAATAAAGCCCTCCCCTAGAATCTTTAATAATAAAGTGCCTAAATTGGCCCATCTATTGATTTTGCAACTTGAGTAATGTATTAAAAATGAGAAAAACATATACATATAAGGGTATTTATGTGTTTAATTTAATAAATTTATTCTTTAAAAATATGTAGAAAGATACATCTAAAAGATGCTTGCAATAGCATATTTTTTCAGAACCCAACTTTTTGAAGTATTTGTACAAAACGACTTGCACACTTATTGAATTCATATTTTGCATGAAAAATACAATAATTAGTGAATTATTTCTGTTCTTACTGATATTCTTTGAGAGATACATAGCAGCCACAAAGTGAAATTGAATGGATATTATCAAACAGAAATCCACATGATAGTTTAGGTGATGTGACATGGGAGATCTTCTAAACTTCAAGAACTTCTTGAAGAATGACAGTTAATTCAATATCTGATGATATGACCCAAGAAAGAAAACCTTTAATATATACTAAGGAAAGAAAACTAAAGTGTCTATGGACAAGGGAAACTACAGAGCCTTAAAAAGAAAGCCATTCTGTCATTTGCAACAACATGTATAGAATTAGAGGACATAATGCCAAGTGATATAACCAGGCTCAGAAAGGAGAGTATTGCAAGATTTCGTTTATATGCAGAATCCTAAAAAATGATGACTTCATAAAAACAAGGAGTTGAAGTTAGTTCTCAAAGACCTGAAGAAGAATGGATGACAAGAAAGAATATAACAAGAAAGGATACAAAAATTAAGTTAAACTGGATGAAAAATGTCAGTGTTCTATCATATTGCATGATGACCATAATAAATATATGTTTCAAAGTTGCTAAAAGACTTAATTTTTATTATTCTTACCACAAATAAATGATAAATTGATGAGGTTATTGATATGATAATTGATTAAATCTTTCTGCAATGTATGAATAGATCAAATCATTGAACTCCATAAATATATATTGGTTTTATTTGTCAATGAAAAAGGAAAAAGAAAATAAAGCCAAATATTGTTATCACTTAGAATAGTTTATACTAGCATAACCCTAGAATTTTTCATCACACTATAATTGGGCTCTCATATTAAATGGATGGCATTGTAATGTAACAGTAGTTTAGATATATGTTTGTTTTTAGGGTTTAAAATTTGGAGGTTTTGAGGTTTTATTTTTTACCTTCACTAAATAAGACTGTTATTTAAGACATAATCTCACAATGTTCAAATTATCATCTCTGCTAATTTGCACATATTTTTTAATGTTCTCTGATAAATTATTTTTTTCTGGGAATAAAGATAAGGGATAAAATTTCAATATTATAAAAAACCTTGATATTAGGTATTAGAAAAATAAAATATTTTGAGATCAGATATTTTTAAATCCAAAGTTCACATCATCAAATTTTAAATTTAAAAATAAAAATGTGTGGCTTGGAATTTTATGACATAGAAAGACATTAGAGAAAGAAATAGAGACAATTTCCATATGTAATACGCTCAGAAGCCATTATTAATATGTTCAGTGAGGTATGAATGATAGGTGTAGAAATATAGACAGTCATTATAATACCTCTTTTGATAGATCATGGAAGAAAAACTATCAGAATATGTAAAGGTGTTGGGAAACTACATGGCAGCTGAGAAGGGTTTGTATATTCTGCATAGGAAAGTTGTTGAAAAAAACAGTAAAAAGAAAAGACATAATCCAAAGTCTATAAAATTGTGAGTGAATGAGTTGAGAATACATAAAAAGCGGAGTATATTTCTAGTACAAAATAAATGAAAGGAAACATGACAGACTGGCTGTAAGTCATCTGGGAGATAAAATACCAGTGCTTGTCAATCTAGGGATTTTTATTAACTATGTAATGGAAAACAATTGTTCTTGCCAGGAATGAAAAAGAAAGTTGTGTTGCTAAATTTTGTAGAGTCTGAAATTGATTTCAGAAACTATTGTTGAAAGATGAGTGGAATAGGAAAATGTTGCAGCATTTTTGAGCATTGTTCAGTTTATGGTCAATGGCTCTGAATTTATGAGAAAACCATTTCTTATAAACACTGTCAAAATCCTGAATGGATAGTGAAGATAAATAGTTTTAAATGGTTTATGGGTTTGCAGATATAAATTCTAAATATAGAAGAATACTGTACGTTTTGAATGCTACTAAACCAGTGATAAAATCAGAAATATTTAGAATTTAAGCTAAGAAGAAAAGAGCAGTAAAGTGGCTGATAAGAGAGTATAAAGGAACAAAACAAACAAAAAATAGAGGTGTGTTATCAGTCCATGGAACAGAGATTTTGAGATTATTTGAGTGAACAGTCTAAGAAAATAGGACTATTTTATTCTTGTTACAATGCTTCTATTTTGTCTTTGTTTATGTTTTACTTTCATTACTGTTGTTCTTGTTCTACTTTTTGTGTAAAGTTATTAGAAAAGTAAATTACTCTTCCTAATGGCAAAGGTAGTTCTAGGAAAAGAGAATTTTCTATTATAGTGTCAATTTTCCATTATGTATCAATTCTCAGGAATATTTAGGTAGATGTAAAATAAATGTATTTTATTTTTTCAAAATACAAAGTAAGGGTTATTTTGAACACTCATCAATAAATGTCTTGGGTGAACCTCATTTCACTATTAACTGGCAACTTATGGTAAATATGATTTTCATTGGATACTGACGGGTTGGTTTCTGTTTTAGGTGGTCCAAGTAAATATAAGTTATCACAAATTCTAAATATGTTTGAGGATTAACAGTAGTAGAAACTAAATAAAGAGAAGAGGAATCTCATTAACTCTCAAGTAGCAAAGGGAAAAAAATATCCTGTTCTGATTTTAGTGAATGGCATCAACATTCCAATTGTCACATGATCTGGTGTTGGCAGCCTGATTGTTGTTGTCTTATGTTTGAAGAGACGGGTTTGACAAATTATGAAGCTTTAACAGAAGATGATTTACACAGACTTTAGAAAGAAGGAAATAAATATGTACAGACATGGAGTAGCATAGCATACACTGATACCAAGTTACACAGTCATATTGTTAACTGGAAAGGGCTGGATAAATAACAATAGATATTACATGTTATATTAAGAGTTCTACTTTTTATGTCAAAAGAAATTTCATAGAATTTTTTGAACTTGAGATGGAGCTTGGAAGTTGTGCTAAGGCAATGAAGCACATTGACTCAGTAAAACAAAACAAATCTTTTTTTTTAAGTAGTCAACTGACATCCTACTAAGAAATAACTTTCATCTAGAAAGTTCCATACAATTTTCCTCATCCCAAGATTATAGTTTACTATTTACCATAAGCCAAATACCGCTCACCATATTTAAAATTTCTCACTAGAGGATACCAATGATTTGCCCTGAAAACTATAGCTCTTTCTACATTTTCTAGTCCAATTGATCCCTTTGCATCCTATTGGCTTTTCAATTCTAGTGTGGAATTCAGTGATCTAATTACGTTATCATTATATTGATATTTAACTTTTGAGTCATTAAATGAAATAGGTCCACTGCTTGAAGCATTTCCATGGAATCAACTGGTCTTTCTGATCACCTATCCATCCTTTGAACATTAAAAGCCAAAAAATGTTACAGGAATTTTTGCCCATGTTTAAAATCTGCATGGTGGAAGATCAACCTGTAATTCTATTAGTATTTGGGATAATGGTTGCCGGGTGGATCTAACCTTCAGGGAGCTGGGAGTTTAATCCATCCTGGTCATCTCTGCCACAAAAGAAACAGTCAAACATACATTATGCTTTCTATAAAGGTTTATAGCAGCAGAGGTAAGACAAGGAAAATGAAGGAATGTCTAAAGACAGCAAGGAAGGGAGAGTAGAAAGAATGATACACGAAAGGGAAGTGAAAGAAGGGAAAGGAAAGAAAGGGTGATGAAAAGTTATATTGTTCAAATATATGTTCCCCTTTTGTGTTTTATTACATTTTTCTATTCTGTTTAAGTCTTTCTACTTTTGTTTGTTTGTTACATAACTTAGTCCTGGTATTCTTCACTTACATCTTGGAGGCAAAGCTGTCTTACATATATATTTTTCCTTCTTCCAGAAGAAGAAATACTGCTTTATATGAAGTGATTTTTTGTTGGTGTATTATAATTGCACATAACAACAGGTTTCACTAGGATATATTAGAACATGCAAATCACATAATTTGGTCAGTTTTATTATTCAGTACCTCCCCTTTCCTTTTACTTCTCTCTCCCCTGATCTCCTTCCTTTATGAGTCTCTCTTTATCACTTCTATTTTTGTGAGGTTCTGTTTTTTTATTTTATTTTTTTTTCTTTTTCTGGCTCTCAAACACCAGAGAAAACATACGATTGTAGACTTCCTGAGTCTGCTTTATTTCACTTACTGTGATGTTTTCCATTTCCATCTATTTTCCTGCGAGTGATAGATTTTTCCTTTTTTATGGCTGAATGAAACATCAACATACTATATATATATTTTCCTTATCCATTCACCAATTTTTGGAGGTTAAAATTCAATAGGGCTTAAGATAAAATAATTCATACTTACTCATTCCATTTTCTTATCCATAGAAATGATTTATTTGTTTGTTTGTTTATTTATTTTGTGGTGCTGGGGATTGAACTCAGACCTTATGCATGTGAGGAAAGCATTCTACCAATTGAGATATATACCTAGACCAGTAATTATTATTTTAAAACACTCCAAAACACTCTTCCTTTTTTTCTAGATTGCTTTCCATCTTTTCTATATATTATTGGATAGAGACTATTTAAAAGTCATTTTAGCCTAAATGAAATGCTACACAATTTTAACTTGAAAAGTTTGCTTTTTTTGTTGTTGCTGTTTTGTATATTATGACTGACAATGCTGTCACTACTTCAATGCAAATTAGAAAACAAAGCTGACACTGGTTAGCACAAATGTCCTTGAGAACATCATTGATACACTGTTTGAAAATCTTCCTTAACAAGTTTGCTTCTATTTGTTTGTTTTAGTAAATACAATGATTTCTCATGAAAATGAACCATCTAAATTAATTTGTTCAATCATTTTGACAAAATATTTATTGAGATTCAATATATGTCAGTATCATAGTAGGGAATTAACACACTAATAATGAAAATATAGATTTATTTCTACCGGTAATGGGCTTAGAGTTCAGCAGAGAAAAAGAATGTTAACTATGCAAGTTTAATTAAGTACTATGTTTATAGAATGAAAATAGTTCTTTGTCCCTCTGAAGTGATCTATAAATTCATGTAAAACAAATATATTTACCTTATATAGAGTTACTGTGGATAACTAACTTTATAATTTTATTAGTTTTAGGGAGATATCATCAACTCATTATTTGTAGGAAGTCATTTTTCACCCAAGGGGAATTTGCTTAAAACCAAAAAGTGTTTATTTTGCTCTCCAGTGAATACAAAGTACTGCTTTCATGAAATCTATTACCAGTATATCCTCTACATAAAGACAGATAAGAAGTACTAAGTGATTCTGTAATAGCCACATTACAGGGCAGGGATTGAGAAAAAGTTTATATTACTTAAGAGTGTCAAAAACGTAAAGATAGCATTAATTCAAATTCCTGATTGCCACAAATAGTTGCTGAGGTTTCTAAATTTTGTAGACATTTGACCAGAGCTGTTAAAGGCTCTTGGCTCACTGGACGTTCATAACATCAACTGAGAAAGAACACCGGATATGTTTAATTATTTCTAAATATGCGGAAATAGTTCAGCACACCCCACATTCTAGAATTATCATGGAAAACTCCCCTGAATGCATTATATATTAAATCATTCTGCTAACTTATTCACTAAAATATTACTTATATTCCATTTTTTAGGTTAAAATGATAATTACACGACTGGTGTGAGTCTACATCCTGTACAACCAGAAGAATGAGAAGTTATACTCCATTTATGTATGATGTGTCAAAATGTATTCTATTGTCATGTATAATTAACTAAAACAAATTAAAAAATGAACTTGTGATGTGTCTACAGGAAGACTTCTAAAAAGTGCTTCCAGTTTAGGTTGTCATAGATTATTTTTAATTAAATTGCCATAGAAATAAATAATCGATGGTTCTTTATTATTAATTGGTTTTGTATGTTATGACTGACAATGCTGTCACTACTTCAATGCAAATTAGAAAACCAAGCTGAAACTGGTTAGCACAAATGTCCTTGAGAACATCATTGATACACTGTTTGGAAATCTTCCTTAGCATAAGATTTCATTTTGTGGGACAATATATTCTTTAAGAATTTAAACTGGCTTATACACACAAACACATACACACACACACACACACACACTTCATGTTTTTATGCATTTTCATGTTTCTTGTTGCTTGTAGTCAACAGCATCCTTTAACACTATTAAAGCCAGTTCTCAAGAACACTGTCTCTAGAGTCCATTTACTTTGGCTCATTCTTTCCTCACCATTTCAAGCTATGTTGTAATTATCAAGTTGTCATTTTCTTGAAACCTATGATATATTACCTGTACAATCATGATTGTCATCATGATTAAATAAGCCTATTAATATAAGGCACTTCATAGATTGCCTGAGATATTAAAGGCTGAAGATTCACATATACTACTGATAGAATTGTTGCAAGATGGATATCCGATGACTCAGGCATTAGACAATATGAGTTAGCCTATCTACAGAGGTGGACAGATGTGATGATATAAATTTATCAGAGCTTAAAACAATAACTGGGTCTGTGAGACAAATCACTCTGATTGCCTATCACTACACTGTCTAGCAAATTGAGACAGTACTACCTGAAGTTTTTCACAATGAGGAACTTTATAAGGATAAAAACTTATCAGATATAATTTCTCATATACTGTAAGACAATATTAGATACACATATACAATAACTTCTTTATGAATATATATTTCTTGTCATATATGTCTTATGAATATATATTTCTTTGAACTTGGTGGAGTTCAAAATAAAGTTATTAAAATATATACTTGCTATGCTTCTTCTTTAAATACCTTATTTCATAAAGAAATGAGGAATGTTTTATTCCAAAACTGAGATAGAAAAAGTAGAAGGGGAAACTGGAATAATTTGTGGTGGTAGGAAATAAGGAAAATATCTAAATAATAGAAGTGAGTGTATGTGAGGAATAGAGAAATCATCTTGAAGGAGCTCTCCATGTAAAAACTGGGAAATTTTGATAATAATGGTGATGATAATTATGATGATGATGTTATAGTTTGGGTAAGAGGTGCTTATAAAAGCTTGCATGTGAGATAACACAAGAATGTTTAGAGGTAAATGATGATATTATGAAGTTTGAAGATTAATCATTGGGTTATATATTTGAATGGACTATCTAGGTGGTAACAATAGACAGGAAGATTATGGCTGGAGGTAATAGATCACTGAGGGGTCTTTCGGGATTTATGTTGTGTCCCCAGTGAGTACACCTCTTTCTGCTTCCTGACTATCATAGACTGAGCAACTTCCCCCTGACATGACCTTTCTTCATGATATGCTTTCTCACCTGAAGCCCAGAGTTATGGTGTTGGCCAACCATGAACTCAACCTCTGAGACCATGAGCCAAAAGAAACTTTCCCTCCTCTATGTTGTTCTTATCAGATACTTTGGTCACATCTATGCAAAGCTGATTAAAATAAATATTAATGAATACAGATAGTAATGGATTATAACCAATGGATTTAAATAAATATTCATGAGTTCATATGGGTATAAGCAAGCAACTGAGTTAACAAATCCGGGGAAAGCACAGCTCTTCCTCATAATTGAATTCAAATAATTAAGTATAAAAGCAATAAAACAGATATAATCAACATTAGCCAACCACCAAAATAATAATTGTTGTATGTTGGATTCATCAATAATTGTAAACTTAAAAAAGCATGATAATCATTGTATGTGTGTATACACACATACACACACACACACACACACATATATATATATATATATATATATATATATACACATACATACATAATTTCAAAATATTTACTCACAAAACATTTATTAAATACAAAGAGAAACAGAAATTTTTCAGTGAAGATATCTGTCAGTACTTTAATGTGATGTTTACATCAATAAAACTGATAATAATTCTAATATGATGCATATAGAAAAGCAAAATCAAATTTCAGTCATTGTATAACTTTCCTACAGTTGCCTTACTAAAACTATCATAATTAATTTTGAGGCTAAAAGAAAAAAAACACCAAAATACTTTATTACCTCATTATTCTTGAGGCCACATTATCAAGGCTCCACAAGAGCAATACTTATTCTGAAATTCATAGGCAGGAATACATTCTTGCTTCTTGGTAGCATCTTTCAGTAACAATCAACCTTTTTTTGGGGTGGGGGAGGTGGGGTAGGGGATTGAAGTCAGTGGCACCTGAACACTCAGCCAGATCCCCAGCCCTATTTTGTATTTCATTTAGAGACAGAACCTCTCTCTCTTTTTTTAAGAGTGTATATTGTTCTTTTATTGCTTTTACAAATGTAGCAAAATCAACAATATAATTGTAGAATATCATGAATTATACTATCAACTTCCTTATTTATTTATTTATTTTTTAAATACATGACAATAGTGGAATGCCTTACACTCATTACTACCCATTTACAGCACAATTTTTCCTAACTTTCTATATAAAGTATGTTCACACCAAAATTATGCCATTATACATGTATTCTTTTTTTGCATTACAATTCTTAACACACATATATACCACAGTTTTTCATATATCTGTTTGTATATAAGGTATGCTGACACCAAATTCAAATCTTCATACATATATTTTGTATAATGATGACCATCACATTCCCCCATCCTTGCAAATCCCCTTAACCCTCCCTTTCTCTCCCACCCCTCTTCCCTATCTAGAAATAATCTCTCTAGGGTATATAAAGAACTCAACAAGTTAAGCACCAAATAATAATAATAATAGTCATCATCATCATCATCATCATCTAATCAATAAATGGGCCAAGGACCTGAACAGACACTTCTCAGAAGAGGATATATAATCAATCAACAAATATATGAAAAAATGCTCATCATCTCTAGCAATTAGAGAAATGCAAATCAAAACTACTCTAAGATACCATCTCACTCCAGTCATAAAGGCAGCTATTATGAAGACAAACAACAACAAGTGTTGGCGAGGATGTAGGGGAAAAGGTACACTCATACACTGCCAGTGGGACTGCAAATTGGTGCAGCCAATTTGGAAAGCAGTATGGAGATTCCTTGGAAATCTGGGAATGGAACCACCATTTGACCCAGCTATTCCTCTTCTCAGACTATACTGTAGGACCTAAAAACAGCATACTACAGGGACACAGCCACATCAATGTTTATAGCAGCACAATTCTCAGTAGCTAAACTGAGGAGCCAACCTAGATGTCCTTTAGTGGATGAATGGATAAAAAAAATGTGGCATTTATACACAATGGAATATTACTCAGCAATAAAAAAGAACAAAACCATGGCATTTGCAGGTAAATGGATGGCATTAGAGAAGTTTATGCTAAGTGAAGTTAGCCAATCCCCAGAAAAAACAAATGCCAAATGTTTTCTCTGATATGAGGCGGGTGACTCAAAGTGGGGTAGGGAAGGAGAGCATGGGAGGAAGATTATTTCTAAAGAAAGGATCTCACTGAGTTGCTTAGCATCTCGCTTTTGCTGAGGCTAGCTTTAAACCCACAATCCTCCTACCTCAGCCTCTCGAGCCACTGAGATTACAGGTGTGTGTCACTGTGCCTGGCTGTGACTATCAATATTTGACATTCCTTGTCTTGTAAGTGTCACATGGTATAACTTCTGAGGTCTTTACCTGGCTTTCTTCTCCACTTACAAATATATGAATCTGACTGAGTTAAAATTCTACCTTCATGACCTCATTCTAATTTGATCATATCTGCAAAGACCCCCTTTTTTGGTACTAGGAATTGAATTCTGGGGCACTCTACCACTGAGCCACAGCCTCAACCCTATTTTATATTTTATTTAGAGACAAGGTCTCAATGAGTTGCTTAGTGCCTCACTTTTTGCTGAGGCTGTTTTTGAACTCTCAATCCTCCTGCCTCAGCCTCCCAAGCAGCTGGGATTATAGGCATGCACCACCATACCTGCCAAAACCCTATTTTTAAAAGAAGGTTACATTTACAAGTACTAGAAATGAGGATTTAAAATATAATTTAGGGGACACAACTAACACGTATTGGTTGTACCCTTGACCAAAATTCACTGTAATAAAATAGTAAGATATGACAAATAAATTCAATATGGAAACTTGCATTGTGTTTTGGATCCAGAAAAAAAATGCAATAGTGATAAACTTGCTATTTTATGGTATCTGAAATTTAGTTAATAATATGGCACAGTAAAAATTACAGAAATATTTATGCAATGCTATTAACTAAATTTTAAACTATTTATCAACCATGTTTTTGTATTCTTTCTGTATAGCAATGTATTTGCCAGTTTTAAGGAAAGAAAAGAATCAAAACAGAGTTAATTTATATGCTTTATTCAGTTTCATCTAATGTTAAACTCCTAAAATGTGGTTGATAAAGTCCCATTGTACAGATAAAAAGCATAAAATATATATAAATTTTAAAGAAGAAATGGTGCTTTGTGGCTACATATTTTACTAATGGTAAGTTTTGTCCCTTTGCAGAAACAAGCAAAAAAGGGAAGAAAACACTAGTGTAGATGCAGATACATATTAAGTTCCTGCTCTATTCAACTGGCATAAAAATAAGTGTGTAGAAAAAAGTTAACCTTAGATAAGCAGAGATCAAGTCATTCAGTTGCTCCTGTGAGACATTCTCTAAACCCTAGCAGTATCCTCCCTGATGGCAGTATCTTTGTTTACCTTAGAGTCTTGGACAACATCAGGTAGTGTATAGTAATAATGCTCTATGATAAGGTCTTTGTGATATCACTTTGGGGTATCATGTGATATCACTTCTGCCTCTGAAAGGTTTGCAGGCTGTGGTCATCTGTGCACGAGCTCAAACAAGTTTACATGATCACATCACAGTAAAACTCTGGGCATCAATACTCAGATGAGTTCCACTTACTAGCAATGTCCTTATTTGTATTCTCATACATGGTTGCTGGGTTAAATGCCTATTATATGGGTCTTTACTGGAAATGGAAAATAAGAAGCTCCCCACATTTTGAACTGTCCTTTCCCATGTCTCTTCCACTGGCTGATTTTAATGTGAAAATTTCACTATAAAAAAATCATAGCTCTGAGTGAAGACCTTTAAATGAGTTCTTTGAAACCTTGTGGTAAATTACTGAATATGAGGATGTTGTTGGGGATGCTGAACTTGGAATTGCTAGCAGAGGTGTGGATGATATTGGGAACTCACTAACACCACAATACACTACAAAAAGAAACAACATTTTGTAATATTTTTAGAAATGTCATTTTAAAAATGTTTGCAGTTAATTAACAAATATAATTAATGAATTAAGATTTTTTTACTATGAAACTTATTAAAATAGCACTGAAATAATTAAATTTAAAAACTAAATAAAACAATATTATTCAAAGTAATATTTTTCAATGAAAAGACAGTAATTTCTAAAATAGCAAGGTAACAATCTCAGAGAACCAACTATTCCACAAATCAAAAACTGTGCAAACGTTGTCAAAATAAACTTATTCAGTACTTTGGATATTAACCAAATGTTTGTGATCATCTGTGAGGTATCTATTCAAGGGGGAAAAAGCCAGAATCTGAAAGAGAATGGTGAGATGTGTCATGTTTTAATTCACATTATTTTAATCTCCCTCTTCATGATTCACTGTAGCCTTGAAAACCCAAAACTTGACACTTACACAAGCAGTGAAAACTAAGGAACTGGAAGACACTAGGTTTCTGGAATATATCAGTATGTCCCAAATGTTATTCCTTGATTGACACATTAATACATATGGCCATAATTTGAGAAAATTTGACTTGTGTATCCCACACATATTTGAACTGAGAACCCACTCCCAACAACATTTTCAAAAGACATATGTTGAAATAAATCAGCTGAAATTAATTAATATTGTACCTATATGTGTTTGGAGCAATAATTGAACAACTGGGCAAAGGCTAGCCAAAACACAAAACAAAACAAAAAGAAAAAAAAAAATAACACCAAACAAACAGAAAGCAAAGCTGGGGAACAGGATTCTAAAAAGTATTTTGAAAATATCCAACAGAAAATATCTTAGTGAGCTATGCTATAGTTTCCCAGGTCTGGTTGCTCATGAGTCTCTTCAAGAAAAGCAGATGTGGGATACAAAAGCAAAGTTTTGAATTTCCAGAATGTGGAAGCCAGGCTTAATTATACACATAGAGCATTTTGGTGAAGACTGTGTAACTTATTTTTGCTAGAAATAAGAAAAATCTGTATGCAATCTTCAAGTGACAAGTAAGTTAATTAAGAAAATTTCATTGGCTGTATACCACAAGGATACAAACTTTAGGTAATTAGTTCAGTAAAGTCAAAATGCAGACAAATAGCAATGACAATAATAACAAATAAAGATGACAATTTACCCTGGGAGAGAGAGGAATATGTTTGCCAGAATTATCATATTATTTAAAGTATGTACTTTAAAAAAACAGAGAGGTAAAAATAAAATAATTCCTCATTCATAAACAGGAAAAAAAAAATCAGTCAATAGAATTTGTCCCTGAATGAGCCCCATTGCTAAACTTACTAGACTTCCTTAAATCAGCTTTAAAAAAGGAACCAATATGTTTAAAAAAGGAGTCTAAATAACTAAATATATACATATATATTTATGTGTGTATAAATATATACATATATATTTATGTGTGTATAAATATATAAAATAGCACTTTAACAAATAGAGATAGATAAAGAGGCAGAACATGTTAAAATAGAGAGCTAAATAAAATTTTGGAGTTGAAAATTATAATAAGTGAAAGCAAAACTTTTACTTGAGATGCTTATCAGTAGATTTGTGTTAATAGGAAGAAATAACTACCTTGAAGATAAGTCAATTGAAATTAGCCAATACAAAGATGAAAAAAAAGTAAGTGAATAAACAGAGCCTAAGATCTGTGAACTCTCAATCATACCAAAATGCTCACAAGAGTAATCACAAGAAATAAGGAGAAAAAGAGAAAGGCAGAAAAGAAAAAAATTGAAGAAATAATGGTGGGAAATGTCCAAAATTTGATTTAGAAAAGAATAATTTGAGAATCCAAGTAACTCAGCAAACTACAAGTATGACACATATGAAATGTTGGCTCAATATCTAATTCTTAAGGACAGAGAGTTTTGAAAACAAAAATAAAGAAGCAAATGATTATTTACATAGAATAATCAATGATATTATTGGCTGCTTTTTATAAAAAAAACAGGAAAGTAAGAGTACACTGGGATGACATATGCAATATGTTGAAAGTAAAATAAAACTATCAACCAAAGTCCAGCACAACAATCTCTCAAAAAGGAGCAAGAAATGAGAGAGAGAGAGAGAGAGAGAGAGAGAGAGAGAGAGAGAGAGAGAGAGGAGAGAGAGAGAGAGATTGATTTATTTAAATTTACTAAAATCAAGAATGAGTGTGTGAAGATTACCAGAAAGTTTACCAATATTATTTTGTGTGGCAATTAATTACTATTATCTCAATATTTTTGTTGTAATAGGCATATAGAGTTATTCTATTTTTTCATGAGTTATGTTAATTAATTTAGTTAGATATATCTTTCAAATATTTTTATTTTATTTATGACAACTTTTTACAAATTGTATGCCAATATACATAATAGATAATATATAATAGATAACATATATGTATACATTATATGTACACGTATGTATTAATATGTATACATTATATAGCATATTATAAATATTTTAAGACTATCTAATTTGTTGACATACAATAGATAACAATTTTTTATACATAATATATAAACACTGTTATACATAGTCATTTTTTAGAGGAAAAAAATGGTTTATATATATTATAAAACTATATCGATAGATAAAACAATGTTATCAAATGTATGGCAAAAAAATATCCTAAGTGAAATGAACAAATTTCCTGCTAGACACAATCTAATTAATATAACTAAAGAAGAAATGGAATATCAAAATATACCTATTACAATAAAAAATACTGAAATAATTTTTAACCCCCCCCAACACACACACACAAAAAAAAATCTTAGGTCTAGATGAATGCACTGGGGAACTTTTCCAAAATTTTTTAAGAAAAAGTGACATCATTCTCCTCAAAATCTTTCAAAAATTGAAAGAGTAATGAATACTTTACAATTCTCATTATGAGACTACTGTTACTATAACACAAACCTCAACAGAGATTTTAAGAAAGAAATCTCCAGAATGTTCTCCCTAATGAATATGCATAAAGAAACCCATAACAAACTGAATCAAGTAACACATGAAAAAGATTATTGTTACAGTTTAGATATGAGCTATTCCCCAAAGCACCTGTATTAATGCAGGAATACTCAGAGTTAAAAGAATTAGATTATGAGAGTTATAATCTATCATGCATTCTAGTTTGAATGAACCAACTGGATAACTCTAGACAGGTGGGCATGACTAGAGGAAGTGGGTCACTGGGGAGTGTCCTGGGATGGTGCATCTTCCTTGTAGTACCTTTCCTTTTTCTCTCTTTTTTCCGGGGCTACCATGTTCTGAGCTTCCTCCCTCCACTAAGCCTTCAGCCAGGATCTTCTTGGGTCAAGAACAATGTAATTACTCTACCATGACTAATCTCTGAAACTGGAAGCCAAAATAAACTTTCCCTTCTCTAACTTGTCTTGTCTGGTATTTTAGTCATATCAATTCATAACTAACATAATTATATAATGTAATCAAGATGGATTTTTCATTTCAATAACAGGGTGATTTAATTTATGAAAATTAATTATGATAATGTTGCATATATATCACTATATTTTAAAAAAACCCTCATAATCATCAAAATAGTCCCAGGAAAGAACTTGGCCAAAGTGGGGGAGAAAGAAAGAAAGAAAGAAAAAGAGAGAGAGAGAGAGAGAGAGAGAGAGAGAGAGAGAGAGAGAGAAAGACTTATTCCACAGGATAAGAAAAATAGAACAAAAACAAAGTAGAAGTTGAAAGAAAACATATCAATCTGATAAGGAGCCTGTATAAAGAACTTAACAATAACCCACAACCCACTGGTTTAATGCAATGCCAATCAAAATCCCAACAGCATTTCTTGTAGAAATAGATAAAGCAATCATGAAATTCATACGGAAAAATAAAAGACCCAGAATAGCAAAAGCAATTCTAAGCAGGAAGTGTTAACCAGGCAGTATAGCGATACCAGATTTCAAACTATACTACAGAGCAATAGTAACAAAAACAGCATGGTTCTGGTACCAAAACAGGCGGGTGGACCAATGGTACAGAATAGAGGACACAGAGACCAATCCACAAAATTACAACTAACTTATATTTGATAAAGGGGCTACAAGCATGCAATGGAGGAAGGATAGCATCTTCAACAAATGGTGCTGGGAAAACTGGAAATCCATATGCATCAAAATGAAACTGAATCCCTTTCTCTCGCCATGCACAAAAGTTAACTCAAAATGGATCAAGGAGCTTGATGTCAAATCAGAGACTCTGCGTCTGATAGAAGAAAAAGTTGGCTCCGATTTACATATTGTGGGATCTGGCTCCAAATTCCTTAATAGGACACCCATAGCACAAGAGTTAATAACTAGAATCAACAAATGGGACTTACTCAAACAAAAAAGTTTTTTCTCAGCAAGAGAAACAATAAGAGAGGTAAATAGGGAGCCTACATCCTGGGAACAAATTTTTACTCCTCACACTTCAGATAAAGCCCTAATATCCAGAGTATACAAATAACTAAAAAAATTAGACAATAAGATAACAAATAACCCAATTAACAAATGGGCCAAAGACCTGAACAGACACTTCTCAGAGGAGGAAATACAATCAATCAACAAGTACATGAAAAAATGCTCACCATCTATAGCAGTCAGAGAAATGCAAATCAAAACCACCCTAAGATACCATCTCAGTTCAGTAAGATTGGCAGCCATTATGAAGTCAAACAACAATAAGTGCTGGCGAGGATGTGGGGAAAAGGGTACACTTGTACATTGCTGGTGGGACTGCAAATTGGTGCGGCCAATTTGGAAAGCAGTATGGAGATTCCTGGGAAATCTGGGAATGGAACCACCATTTGACCCAGCTATTCCTCTTCTCGGACTATTCCCTAAAGACCTTAAAAGAGTGTACTATAGGGATACTGCTACATCGATGTTCATAGCAGCACAATTCACAATAGCTAGACTGTGGAACCAACCTAGATACCCTTCAATAGATGAATGGATAAAAAAAAATGTGGCATTTATACACAATGGAGTACTACTCAGCACTAAAAAATGACAAAATCATGGCATTTGCAGGGAAATGGATGGCACTAGAGCAGATTATGCTAAGTGAAGCTAGCCAATCCCTGAAAAACAAATGCCAAATGTCATCTTTGATATAAGGAGAACAACTAAGAACAGAGCAGGGAGGAAGAGCATGAGAAGAAGATTAACATTAAACAGGGAGGAGAGGTGGGAGGGAAAGGGAGAGAGAAGGGAAATTGCATGGAAATGGAAGGAGACCCTCATCGTTATAAAAAATTACATATAAGAGGAGGTGAAAGGGGGAAAAAGAAAAAAAAAACAAGGGAGAGAAATGAAGTACAGTAGATGGGTTAGAGATAGAAGATGGGAGGGGATGGGAGGGGAGGGGGGATAGTAGAGGATAGGAAAGACAGCAGAATACAACAGACACTAGTATAGCAGTATGTAAAAACGTGGACGTGTAACCGATGTGATTCTGCAATCTGTATATGGGGAAAAAATGGGAGTTCATAACCCACTTGAATCAAATGTATGAAATATGATATGTCAAGAGCTATGTAATGTTTTGAACAACTAATAAAAAAAGGAGCCTGTATAAAAAAACTCAAAGCTAACTTCTTAATTAATTTTTTAAAATAGTTTCCTCTAGAAAATTAGGAAGGTGATGAAAATGGCTACTGAGAGCAGTTCTATTCAACATTGTACTTGAGGTTCTAGCATATGAATTAGACAAGTAAAATGAATTAAGATATCTGGATTGAAAAGAAAGAAGTTAATTCATCTCTATTTATAGATGACACTTTTTAAGAGAAAATCCTAAGAAATGTATTAAAAATATATTATTTCAACTAATAAAGAAGTGAAAGCAGAATATGAGACAAATATTCAAAATCAATCGCTAAAATCAGATAAATTGTAAAATACCTGAAGTAAAAATGTTACAAAAAACTAAAAAGAATTTATGTGAAATTTCTTTGAAATTTACATGCATTATCAAGAATAAGCAAATACATAGTAACAAAAGTAGACCTGTGGCTGCCAAAGCAGAGAACAATGGGGAGTGAGAACTAAAAGTATAGAATTTCTGTACAGAGTGAAGAAAGCATCATGAAATTTTAAAGTGACAATGGTTACATAAATATATCAATGTAAAACATATTAAATCATAAACTGTAAAAACTGACTTTTATGACATGTTGATTATCTCTATAAATTTGCAATTCAGATAATAAAAACAATGAATTCTATAATTTATTACATTATATATCTATCAAAATTATTTTATAGAAAAATGTAGCAATTTAATCATATCTTTCCAGTCTTAAATTTGTACTTCTAATTTAAATATGCATTTGAATATATGATATGATTTTATTTTGAAAAAAAAAAAAGGTATTCAATGAATATGGGTCATTTTGCTTCCTTTTTTTTTAAATTTGGGATTTGATTTCCTCCTAGAAATTGCTGTTTATTATAAAGTTGTATCAGGTATGTTCACAAATGGCATAAAATATTTGTGTTACTACATCTTTAAATTTCTGTTATATGGCATTACATTATCCACTTAAAGAAAGTACAAGTATGTTTAATTAAATTGATGCTAAGAGTGTTGAGAGCTTTGAGAAATGTCAAGTTGTTTTTAAGTAATATTTCCCAGTAGACTTTTTCTATTCCCCACTCTGCTATGGAGCTTAGTAAAGTCACTGATGCTTTGCAAGGTAAAATAAATTAATTGAATAAATAAGGCATAGTGACTTTATTTTTTAGGTACTTTGAAAATGAAGCCTATATCTGTAACACTATCACTGTATTTTTGTCTTTATTGCTGTCTATAAACATTCATACATTATATATATACATATATATGTATATATGTATAAATACACACACACAGACACTTAAATGTAAAAATATTGAACCTATTATTAGAAAAGACCTGTGGCTTATAGATCCACAATATCAGTAAGCTCTAAAAGGAAACAGCACAATGCATGAAATAAAGCTTAAAATTTATGAGAACCCAAATTGTAGTCAAATAAAAACAAATCTCAACTTAGGTAGGAAGATTTTGTTCATCAGCATTGTAAGACACTGATAAATATTTAGTTAAATCTAGACTTAATCTTTCCACAATGTATACATATATGAAAACATCACAGAATACGCCAGAAATATGTGTAATTATTTATCAATTAAAGATAAAATAGCATTTAAAATATATTTTAAAAGACAATTTAAGTGGGGAGAATGCTCTGACCTCACAATCTGTAAGCACCTTAAAGATAAAATAAAGGTATTCCTTTAATAAGGAGAGGAACACAGTAGGAGCAGGAAGATCTTGGGGTTCAGGAAAGACAGGTAACCTTAGCAGAAGGACGATTTAAGGCTTTTCCCCAGGAAATGTATTTCTCCATGATGGCCAGTTCTCTGAGTAAGTTGTTAACTGGACTGTTTCACATAGTCAAGTTTGGTTAAGCTTGGGAAAATTGCAAATGTAAGGACTATGAGGACAGAAGCCTGATCGTTTTTGGTCAACTTAAGTAGTAGGCAACTATGATCATTCAGTTACTCTCAAATATGTACAAGAATTAAGTTGGAAAGACAAATATGGAAAAGTGACAGTAGGTACCTGGTATTCAGTGTAAGACAATCTACAATTACATTTGTGTAATTACACAAATGCATAATTACTATTATGTATTTCCATAAGTTTTTAAAAATTTATAAAATTTTGCTTTGGTTGATTTCCCTGTATAAAATCTTTTCACAACATCCACCTCTGTTTCATCATGCAAGTGTCTATTTATCTACTATGGAGACACCAATATGATTCCTAAAAGAGTATAAGATTTGGAGTCAGAAAGATCTCATATTCCACCTTTGTTCTGTTCATTTAAAGCAGTGAGAAATTTAGATTAATTGACTCAAAGAACCAAACTTCAATTGTATAATTTTAAAATGATTTAGAAACAAATAGTTGATATTAAGATGTTTACGGTTTGGTCATATTTAACAGAAATTCTGAATTCAATTATTATCTATACCATAATCAGTAGGTTTGAAAAGGGTTTACAGTTTCCGATGGCAGACAGAGGACTGGGGGTGAGGTGTAGAAAGATATGCTGAAGAGGTAGGAGGTGAGGATATAGTGTTATTATATCTTAGGAAGCGTGAAAAAGAAATCCAAAGAAGCAGGAGAATAGAGAGGAAGTAATTTTGGATAGACAAGTAAGAGGGAAGACAGTAGCATACATAAAACAAACATACATATATATGAAAAAAAATAAAAAATATTAAAATAGTAGCAATCAGAGAAAAAAATGAAAAAAAAAGAAAGAAAAAAATAATATACATCACAACTACAATATACTATTCAATTGTCTCAGATCTCAATATCCTAATTCATGCAAAGTATTTGGTTTCACATATGTTGGGGATGTGAGGGCAGGAGAATAGAGAGGGAGAGAAAAGAAAAAAAACAAAAGAAAAGAAAATCTAAAAGGAAGACACAACAGTTGTTTTGGTTGGAGATCAGTATCTTTTCTGCTTCCCTTCTTATCCACTAGGTGGGGTCATCTGTTGTTATCTGGTATCCCCACCCTCAGGATGGTGAAGGTATCCAGGGAGGAAGGGTTGTTCCTGTGTAGAGATCACCTGGAAGTGGGGTGTGGCACCCACCAGTTCACAAAGGGAGACTGCACCTCAGGAATCTCTTTTTGGGCCTACTTCTGTGATATGAGGCCTTCTCTTATCTCCTTATCTTGCCTGAAGACCTCTCAGTTCCTGGTCTCTGTTAGCCTCTAAATTGTAGGACTCTCACCCTCTCCCTTACTGCTTCCTAATAAGGGACTTTTCTCTTCAGGGATCTTATGTGTGGTACTTTGGGCACTCCACACCTGCCCTGATTAGAGCTGTTTTTTTTTTTTTTTTTTTTTGGGGGGGGGGGCAGACACTGTGAAAGTGTCACTGAGTAAGTGGCTGCTGAGGAGAGTGGGGGAGTTAGGAACTGGGTACCTGGCCAGCTGGGGTTTCAAACAGGGAGTTGTCCCTACTAAAGATGGTGATGAAGGTGACCCAAGATGGAGGCATTTGCTTTCAGCAATGGAGTGTCAGATCAGGTGAGGGAAGCTGGGCAATGGTGTTGTTGGACAATTAGTTCAGAGACCTGGTCTGTTGCATGCAGCATGTGTCTGCGGCTGTCTCTGGAGGCTATGTGTAATTCCTGGGTATAGGCAGGCTACAGTGCATAGGGGACTATCTCTGTTGCTGCTGAGTCCCAAGATGGAGGTGA
Organism: Marmota flaviventris; assembly: GCF_047511675.1. Classification (NCBI taxonomy): domain Eukaryota; kingdom Metazoa; phylum Chordata; class Mammalia; order Rodentia; family Sciuridae; genus Marmota; species Marmota flaviventris. The sequence goes on along the minus strand of NC_092501.1, from coordinate 93,002,371 downwards.
CCAGGAGAGCCCTACAATGGTTGAAGGGGGTCTACACAGGAGTGGCGGCTGGATATTCTGTGATTGAGTAGCTGCCAGGTGTCCTGCGTGGGAGTTGCCCAGGATTTCTGCTTGGTTGGTGGCTGAAAGTTTTGCGAGTGTGCTGATGTTGATGGTACAGCTTAGGCACCTGGTAGTTCTACATGGGAGAATAGTTGGGAGACCTTCTCTGACCCTGAGGCCTGGAGCAATGGACGGGAACAGTGGCCATGATTCCTGTGCAGGAGCAGGAATATCACTTGCAGAGAAGCAGTATTATCATTACTTGAGTCCCAGGTCATGGAGTGACACAGAATGCTGTTTCCCTCAGGCCTGATATCTTTTCCAAATAAACTTTTGACATTGTACAATCTAGACATCCTTTTCCCAGCACATTATGATATCCTACCAGATCAAAAGTTGCTATATGTGTCCATATGTGCTGAGAGCTGTACTTTTCATTAAAGCAGAATATTTTAAAACCTGTAGATACTGACCATGGTCATATCTCCCTTAACTCCATTTTCCAAGAATTTCTTCATTCCTATCTTCCCCTCCTCCCTACTTTATGCCTATTCTTTAAGATAGCAAATCCCTTTCTTACAGGAAAGATTTCTCCTCTCCTTGCACCAATTTAAATTCTTGACAAAGAACTGAAAAAAAAAAAACCTCCAGAAATGCAGATTTGCTTTAAAACATGTATGAAACAGGTAAGATTCCAGAACACATTTCAGTCTTCTGAAATTTGTATCTCCTGAGGTTCAACTATGAGCAGTCCAAATAAACTTTGTTTCTTAATCAACTGAGCTTCAGATTCTTTGAAGGCTCAACAAGAAGTTATTAGCTATTACAAGATATTTATTCTCCGTAAGCTCCAATTTTCTTATTTGAAAAACTTAAGTTTTATTGGTGAGTAGTTTTGGAAGATGAAATTGAAAATATATGTGAAAATGCAAGCATGATATTTGTGTTAAAAACAGCCTGAATGTTGTTTTTCTTAATCTGCCTTTTTTTTCACTTTCACCTCGAGTTATTCAAGGTTAGCATCTATACAGTACAAATTAACACTTTTCTACTAACTAAGGCTGATAATTACTTCTATATTAATATTGATCTTAAGAGTAAACTTACAAATTATTAATTACTATAAACACAGTAATTGTCAACAGTGTCACTCTTAGGTCTAGGCATGAGGATAAAGCATAGGAGACAGAAAAAAAATGGAGACATTTTTCTTTAAAGGATTTTCAATTTTATGTAAAACATTAAATTGATAAAATACTCATTCAAATAATATATTGGTTACATGTTAAAATGTCAAGTTGCCATGACAGTATATAAAAATATCATAACTCAATGAAGAGGTGTTATAGTTTGAATCTGCAATGTTTCCCCACAAAGGATCCTGTGGTGAGGCTTGATCTGTGTTTGGTTTTGGATCTGGAATGTCCCATAAATTTTCATGTGTCAAATGCTTGGTCTCCAATAATTTTCAGAGGTGGGGTTTTTGGGAAGTGATTAGAAATTGAAGACTCTGATCTCAAAGTAGATCAATCCATTGATGGCTTCATAATTTGAAAGAACTATTTGGAGTTGGTGGAAAGTTTAGAGGTAGGACCTAGTTGAAGGAGTAGGTCCTTGAGGCTGTATCATGTCTCTGATTCCTCTCCTCTCTTCCTCCCTCCTTTTCTCTCTGTCTCTGTGCTTCCTGGATACCATGCAATGAACAGCTTTCCTCTGCCATGTTCTTCTGCCATTATGTTCTGCCTTGAAGCCAGCCAACCATGGAACTGTTTCTGAAATATTATTTAAAAGGAGATGCCGCAAAAGTGAAGGCCATAGAGGAACATATCCCATGACTAGAAAACAAGAGACACATACAAAGTTACTGGCCAACAACAAGCATGATACAATCAAGTAAAGAGAACAAATCCCATGTGATCAAAGCCTCAATAATTGACCATGAGTATATAGGAATCCTAATAATGGAAGCACATAATTCAGAACCTAATATTGTGAGAACTTCAGCTCTGATATGTACTTGAGGAAACAATTCCTTATGCATCTCTTACATTCTTCACAGACTATGGAGCATAGACTGAACTTTAGAATTATCTTTTCCATAATGCTATTATAATGAAGAATTCTGGTGAATAGAGAAAGTGTCTTCTTTTAATACAGATTCCAGATTCATGGCCTTGAAAAATTAGGGATGTTGTCTCTTTATATAGAAAATAGTAGACATTAACTTCCATAATATCTTGGTTTCCAGATATAGAAATTATGTGTGTGCAAGCATCCATCTTGACCTATATATACTACCAAATTGGACTTACGCACAAGAGAAACTGAACAAAAGTATTATAAATTTTATATAGCTTGCTCTGCCATGTAAATAATGTCCTTTCTCTGACCCAGTATTCTAGTATCTTCTAACAGAATCAAAAAACTCTCTTAGACTAACTTATTAGCTTGTAAGAAGGATAAAATTCCAGACCATTCATGATTCTTGACATTTACTAATTCTGTGATATTGAACCCTGTATCAGTTTCCTAGGACTGCCATAACAAAGTACCATAAGCAGAGTGGCTGTAAAAAAGAACTGTGTATTGAATCTTTTTTTTTTTTTCCTTTTGGTGCTGGGGATTGAACCCAGGGCCTTGTGCATGCAAGGCAAGCACTCAACCAACTGAGCTATTCTGCAACTTGTATTTGGGGTAAAAAATGGGAGTTCATAACCCACTTGAATCAAATGTATGGAAGATGATATGTCATGAGCTTTGTAATGTTTTGAACAACCAATAAAAAAAAAAAGTGTGTTATCTCATTGTCCTGAAGGGTAGAATCCTGAAATAAACCCTCTCAGTTCTCTTGGTAGATTCTTTCCTTGCCTCTTTCTTCCTTTCAGTGATGGTCAGGCATCTTCAGCACCCCTTGGCTTGCATCTGTCACTCTAATCTCTGCCTCTGTCCTCCCGTGGCCATCCCCTGTGAATGGCTATGTCCATGTTCCCCTCTTCTTAATAATGATATCAGTCACACTGAATGAGAAGCCCACCTGACTCCAGTGTTATCTCATTCTCACTTAACTAATTATATCTACAGTAATTCTATTTCTAAATGAGTTCACATGTTGTGTTACTAAGAATTAAGACTTTAATGGATATAATTCAACTCATTACAAACTTTATATAACCTCTGAGTACCTCAAGTGTTTCATCTTCAAAGTGGGAATGATCATCAACATCATGGGATTAATTTAATTACTGTAATTAAAATTCACAAAAGAGCCTCTATGTTAGTTATTTTAATGTTTTTTGTTGTTATTTTCATCATATAAACATGTGACTATAGAACTTTAATGGAAATTATCCATCTATCCTCCTCCATAGAAGGAAAGAGATAGGCTCTAGCACAGGATATAAATATTTTAAAATTTAATTATTAAGTGTATGTCATTGTAATTGACAATGCATTCACAATGTGTAATTTTGCGTTGAGTCAACAGAAGGAATTCCACTTAGATATTTTAAAAACTATGTGTGTATCAAGTGAGAATCTCATATTTAACAACCTAAATAGAGACTTGAGGTTTTGAATTAAAATATATTACATATGTGGATAGAAATTCTAGGGGCTGGGGATGTGGCTCAAGTGGTAGTGGTAGCGCACTTGCCTGGCATGCATGCGGCCCGGGTTTGATCCTCAGCCCCACATACAAACAAAGATGTTGTGTCGGCCGAAAACTAAAAAAAATAAATATTAAAAAAAATTCTCTCTCTCTCTTTAAAAAAAAAGAAAGAAAGAAATTCTTAGAACTTTAGAAAATGTCAAGTTGTTATGCACTGATTAAAAATTGTTGATGTAACTCTTGACATGACAACATCTGTTAAAACTCATAAAATATGTAATAGAACTAAGTATTACATACATATACACATATATATAAGCTGACTTTAATATTGTTCAATAATATTGTAAAGAAAATAACATATGAATTACAAATATTTTCTCATTAGTCATCACTGTCATGTCTATGTCTCCTACCTCAGACCTCACATTTCTATACATTTTAACAATAAACCTGCCTGCTTTTCTGGTAAGGAGAACCCCTATTTCATATAAAGAGATCCCTTTCAAACAAAATTTACATGTCACACTAGTAACCAATAAATCATTATCGTAAGTGCCACTACATCTTAAGCATTTTATTTTGTTTTAAATGATATCATTATTTAATATTAAAAACATCCCCTGTATTAAAGGTGGTGATGATGCACACATGCCTTAAAATTGAAATACCAAAACAGCCACACATAGAAACAATTTATTTTTCACCCCAGGGGAAGTAATTTTGCCTATCAAGATAGAATTTTTAACCTGTGTATTAAGAATGTTTGAAATTGTAATGTAAATAAACATTTTATGTGATTCAAATAAGGTAAAATAAGAAAAATCATATGGTTTCTGGCTACAATATTATTTTCTCAGATGAAATTGTGTAAGGAAAATGTTTTCCTGCTATGGTTGGTATTTTACATCAGTATTTGGAGAATACTGACATTTGTGTTTAAATTTATCCAGGTGCCTTTCTTTAGCATCACTGGAAAGACTATTTTAAACAATGAACTTAAAAAGTAAAACTTCAGCCTACATTGATGTATAAATCAATATTAAGTTTACTAAACAGCTATTTATGATTGATGCATGTGTCATGGGTATACATAATAAGATTTCTAAGTAAAACATTGTTTGACATGCAACAGAAGTGTCTTCTCACAAAAGTATTGGTGTGGAGTTCAGGAACATGTGTATAGCTCTGTGAATCTGTCTCTACTTTTCTATTAGGACACTGGTTCTTGTTTGACTTTAACCATCTGGATTATATGCCAATCCACATACCACCCTAACCAATGTTTAGACTAATCCATGATGTATAAGAAATGTATTTCTCAAAAATACTGTACTAATTTTCAGTCGCTACATGGATTTAGCAGATTTTAGAATAAAGCTCAAATTTTATTACAATGTTTTATATCCCAATTTCTTGGCTTTCCTCTTATTATTATAACAATTCCCCCAATGATCTAAAGCTGGTAACTGCTGAAGGTACCTGTGAATATCTGAGGCTTCTTTTCAGTGTTTAGTCATGTTTGTAAACCGTACAAAATGCAAAAACTTCAAGAGAATATAAGAATAGAAATTAGAATAAAATGTCAAAGAATGATTTCAAATTATCAAACAAGTGAATAGAATCTTCTTTTTTGTATTACAGGTGTTTATTCAATAATATTAATATTGAATATAATTATGTTTTCTAATGACAGTATTGTAAATTAATTTATAAATCATATTTCTTTTTTTCTTTTTTATTGATGTTTTTAAAAAATGTCAGTAGAATGCATTACAATTTTTATTACACATATACAGCACAATTTTTGACATCTCTGGTTGTATATAAAGTATGTTGACACCAATTTGTGTCTTCATACATGTACTTTTTCTTCTCAGCAAAAGAAACAATCTGTGAGGTGAATAGAGAGCCTACAGAATGAGAGCAAATTTTTACCCTTCACACATCAGATAGAGCACTCATATCTAGGGTATATAAAAAACTCAGAAAGCTAAGCACCAAAAAACCAAATAACTCAATCAATAAATGGGCCAAGGGCCTGAACAGACACTTCTCAGAAGAGGATATACAATCAATCAAGAAATATATGAAAAAATGCTCATCATCTCTAGCAATTAGAGAAATGCAAATCAAAACTATTCTAAGATACCATCTCACTCCAGTCAGAATGGCAGCTATCAAAAATACAAACAACAGTAAGTGTTGTCGAGGATGTGGGGTGGGGGATTACACTCATACACTGCTGGTGGGACTGAAAATTGGTGCAGCCAATATGAAAGGCAGTATGGAGATTCATTGGAAATCTGGGAATGGAACCATCATTGAACCCACATATCCCACTCCTTGGTCTATACCCAAAGGACTTAAAACCAGCATACTACAGGGACACAGCTACATCAATGTTTATAGCAGCACCATTTACAATAGATAAACTGTGGAACCAACCTAGATGCTCTTCAGTAGATGAATGCATAAAAAAAAGTATGATATATATATACACAATACAATTTTACTCAGCAATAAAAGAGAATAAAATCATGGCATTTGCAGGTAAGTGGGTGGTGTTGGAAAAGATAAAACTAAGTGAAGTTAGCCAATCACAAAAAACCAAATGTCGAATGTTTTCTCTGATATAAGAAGGCTGATTCATAGTGGGGTAGGGAGGGGGAGCATGGGAGGAATAGAGGAACTCTAGATAGGACAGAGGGGTAGGAAGGAAAGGGAGGGGGCAGGGGGCTAGCAAGGATGGTGGAATGTGATGGCCATCATTATCCAAAGTCAATAGAATCTTTAAGACAAATTCTGTCACACTCTGAAGTTGATACTGCACATAAAAACAATAATTAAGATTCAGTTATTCATTTAAAAATTTCTTGTTTCAGTTTAATATTTATAAAAATACACTTCAGAATTGTTTACTGAAGGCATATATTCAAAATTGGACCTTTAAATGTAACTGAAAAATTAAAAAAGAGGAGGGGGAAATGGGAAGAAAAGCTTTAAGACTCAGAGATATGGCTGGCAATCATTTAACATATACATTTCCAAGAATAATATAATGAAGAGCATAAATATTAGTTACTATGTCTCAAAAATGCAAAGGCATAGATTTTATGGATATGTTCAAACTGAGAGAATGGAATATTATCTTGAACCACACTAAAAGGGTTTTCACTCTCCTACTTTGGACAGGGATTTCTGGTTCTGATTGTTGAATGGTGGGCTCTTAAAACCACAAATCAAATACTGACTCCTGACAAGAAAGATAAAAATAATAGGTAAATGTTATCAAATTGCAGAAAAATCAATTTAAAGACATTTGAAGATAAAACTGTTACCTACCTATAGCTTATTTTACCTAACAAGGGCAAAAAAGTACATGGTCATATGGAGTAATCTAATAGGAAGTCACACTAATCTTGGGGGGAAAATACCTTTTTAGTAGATAAGGAATTATGGCATAAAAGACTGAAACTGAAATAAACTCTATACTCTCAATAGGGATAGGAAGATCAAATTTAGGACTGGGGCTGTAGCTTGGTGATAGAGCATTTGACTAGCAGGAGCCAAGCCCTGGTTTCCATTCCCAATACTGAAAAAAAAAGTCAAATTTTATCATTTAATCATATATCCTAGCAGTATTGCAAGAAAAACAATGGGCATGAAGTCATTTAAAAAATGGGCAGCAACATTGACATAGTAACTTGGTTTTAAGAACTTGTCTAAAACTATTTGGTTGCATAACAATTATACAGTACTAAGCAATCAAGTTTATAGACAGCCTAACAATGTCTCACTTAAATTTACTAAGCAAAAATTAAACAAGAAAATTACCTAGTATAGACTTAAATATTCTTTCTGATATTACAAATTTATTTACCTGTTAATATTATTCTCAGATTTATATTTAGTGATCAAGTTTCATACAACCTGAGTGCAATCAACAAGACTTCTAATATGATCAAAGATTAGTTAAAATATTTTTTGTGTTCAAATAACAGTGCCTCACCCTGAGATATTATATATTTATGTTTTTTTTTTCTTTTCAATTCAATAGTTTACACCAAGTCTACTAGGAATAACAAAATAGCTTCATGTGGCTATAAAAATAAATGCATATTTATTAAATAGTGTTGATACATTTATGATTAAATATAAGCATAGTAATAAATTTAAATACCTTTAATATTTTGTCATGTTTAAATTGCAAATTAAGCTTTCAGAATTACCATGCAAATATATTATTTTTAAAAATTAAATTAACATTTTATAGAAATTATATCAAATTAAAGTCTATAATGTAGTTTCTGAACTTTTTTTCAGATATTTGTATTGAATAAGTTTTTCTTAAAAATTAAAACACATGTGGATGATCATGTATTATTGAAGCACATATAAACCCTCTGAACCCTCCCTTAATATTTCTTAAAGGAGAATGCAGATGTTATTTCCTTATTGCTGTAAATAGACACAAAGGAAATGCAGAAACCTCATGGAATACTGGTGGAAGCAGTCAAGCTAATGATTACTGGATGGTCCAAACATAATGGCAATCTTTCATTCAGACCAGAGGAGATACAGAGCTATATTAAAGCATGGATTTTGATCAAATTTAAATTTAGTTAATATCATATTCATTTCTGAAATGGCACAAAGTTACTTCTTCAGAATCTGATATTGTATTTGTCACACACATGTTTAACTATGGATTTGATTTTCACATTAGTTTGGAATATTCAAAAGTAAAATTGAATCTCTTGAGAAATTTCCTTAATCAGTGCCAATATATTAAAAAAATCTGAGATTTTTGTGAGTTGATTCCTACTCTATCTACTATCAATTACTCATTTGACAAGTGAGAAAAACTGATGGGTTTTAGGAAAAATCCAGATCACAGTAACTTACTCATTAAATGGAGGTTCCGATGTTGACTGCTCCCTTAGAAGTTATTTCCCTTTTAGAGAAAAAATATATTGTCTCTGAAACATATTGTAAATGTGAATAAAAAGATTTTTCATAATTTCTTTGTAATTTTATCCTCAAAAAAATATTTTCAGAGACTTAATTTATTAGCCCATGGCAAATTGGATGTTCTGTATGGCATGAGATAGAGAATAAGAATATTAATTACATTATTTAAAATAAAAATAATCATTTGCTGCAACACAAGATATACAATAAAAAATGCCAATTAAATTTTTTGAGTAATACAGATCAGTTATATGGCTATAGTTTACAATAGTTTATTATATATTTTATTAATAATTAAAAGAATAGAATTCAGAGACTTCTAACACAAATAAATGACAAATGTTTAAAGAAATGGAATTACTATTTACATGATTTTGTCATTACACATTGTAAAAATGTAACAAATTGTCACTTTGTACTTCATAAATATGTATAATATTCATGTGTAAATTAAAAAATAAAGTTAAAAATTTAAGATAACATGGGGAAATGGGAAAGTGGTCGAATGCTCCTGAGTTCAATCCTTGGTACAAAAAAAAAAAAAAAAAAAAGAAAGAAAGAAAGAAAAAATAAAGAAACTCCCTGAGTAATGCACCAATTAAATGATTGGATACAGGTGGACAAAAAATCTATATTGTAGGAGACACATTATAGACAAAGAAGATAGTATAGGTTTGATAATATTAGTTTATTCTCACATAATTTTTGTGATTAAATAAACAGAAAGTAATTGGTTGAAACTAAAGACAGCAGAAAGTACAGAATAAGAAATGTGAGAAGTGAGAGTTAATTTACTGAGGACATATATTATTAATGGAGAATTAGATATCAGGAATTCACTCTGTAAAGAGATTGTTTGTATTTTTGTTTAAACTTCTATCTTTACTGTTATCTGGCATAAGTTACTTAATATTTCTATATTGCATCTCCCTTTATGTAATTTGTGACAATAGAAATGCGTCATAATATATTCGTGATAATTAAATTTACTTATATGAAAAGAATAACAAGCAAGATAACCTAGTGGGTAGAGTAGGTATAACATAAAGCAATTCTGGTTTACTTCTGTAACAAAGGGACTTTTATAATAAAATAAAATAGGAAAGTTAGGTCAGATTTATTCCACTCTTTTTCCCTAGTTCCATCCTTCTTCCATCCACCTTAGTCCCTTTCTTCTACTCCCTGATCTTTCTTTTAAATGTCCCCTTTTTCTCTCTTTTTCTTATTTTACACTAGCATGTATGAATACACTTCAGTGAATTTCACAATTATGTATATCCACAAGACACTAATTAAAACACACACACACACACACACAAAATAAATAAATAGCAGAAGATCAATAGAGTAGAAGAAAAGAAGGGGTGGGTGGTAAAGGTAAGTACGAGGTACTAAATTGAAGTATATCATATTACATATATTTATAGTTATTTCAAAATGAATCCTAATGTTATGTATATCTGTTATGAAACAATAAGAATGAAAATAAAATGAAATAACCTCTTTACATTGCTTTTCCCTGCTAGCTTCATCTCAAATATATGCATGAATATGTCTCCTCAGTTCAGGCAGGTTATAAGCCAGCCACGGAGGTATGTTGTAATTCTGGTTTAGAGAGTATTGTTTGGTGTCCCTCTCTGTTTTTAAAGATTTGCTGGATTATTCCTTTTACTCTTTACTGGATTATTTCTCTTTACTTTAAAAATGCACCCCAAAGTTAGGGTTCAGGCCAGACTGAATCTGGGGTTCTGTCTAACTGGATTTGATCACCAAATGTGTTAGGAATAAAATAAAAAAAAATATCTGCAAAGAAACAATGAATTTAATTGCATTTTAGCCAAATTGGGAAGACAGCTAATCTACCTTCCCCAAACCTAAAGTGTAACAAGAGTTATAATTTATAATGGTGTCATTCATGTAGAACAAAAACAAAGAAATACATATATGTGGATGTAGCCAGGCAATGGATTAGAGAGTGAGGCCAAGAGATACATTGTGATTCTGGTTTCCTGAGTTTTGTTGCATCTTCTAGCTCCTGGTGTCAGGGGCTGGGTTTTATTGCAGTTTCAACGTCTGTTCTCAGTATGAAAGATTGCAGGGAGAAAACAGGTTAAAGAACAGGTTAGCAGGAAAGTGGACGCCCGAGAAAAAAGCAATTTTAGGCTTCTTTAAAAAATTCCCAACTTTATGGGAGCTTGTTACAAAAATATATCACATTAAAAGGAAAAGACACAAGAATCTATCTTAATGACACATCTTTATACAGCTACCACATTATTTATCTTCTTGAACTTTCAGCAAATATCTCTAAGCCATTCTCTCTCACTCTCTGTATATCCCCATTCTGTTCTCTTCTGCTCTGATCAAAGGTTTGTGTGACAATTATTCTGAGTGATATTATAAGTGGAAAAACCACAGTGGGGCAAGTGGGGCTTGAAATAATTGTTACTGTTTTTATGTAGATATTTCAATTTGGAGATGTATTTTTGGGAAAACAAAAAAATATCTGGCAAAAGACCGAGCATTTATAAATGACAAAATGGACTTGAACTGAACAGTATCTGTCACCTTCAGAGAGAGGTTATGCTTTACAGTTTTTAACAGGGTCCCCAGAAAGCTTTTCTCATTTAATTCCGCAACCTGGCCTTGGCTTACTGGCTGGGGGCAGTTTGCAGGAGATGATCACAACAAAGAAATTTAGTCCCCTTTATGACTGAGAAGCTGATTGGTTTGCCCTCCCTTTATAAAGACAAATAGTTTATTTGACTATTGTCATACTCATTTGGATTCTACAAATTCAGCAGTTACTTCTTTATTCATGATATCAATTGACTTCTAGTCTTAGTTAATTTTGCTTTGAAAAGAGTCTTAATTTTTGTGGGATGTTAGGAGACATTGACAAACACTGCTATTCACATGCTATTGTAAATGGATATTCATAAAAGTATATTCACATATAAGAAGCACAAATAGAAAAGTTAAGTATTAGAAGGGGATAATATAAAAAAATTAAACAGGAAATACAATCTTAAATTTTATGTTTACTCTCTAAAAAATATTACTTGCCATCTGTATCTAGACCTGTCAGCATATAGGTTACCATGAAGCAAATTAGAGAAGACATTCTCAGTACATATTTTATTCTGAATCTGTCTTTGGGTCATATATGTCCATATGCAAAAGGATCTGCATATGACAACATTGCTTTTAATGGACTACCTGGGGCCCAGTCAGCAGGGAGCACCTTACCTTGCAGCTCTTACTTCTTCAGGTATGTGTTTATGCAATCTGGAAATATATGCAAGTAAAGGAAAGGCAAGAGATGGAATGATTTTTTCTTCACATTTTTTTGAAGAGGGTTTGAGGAGGTCTTGCAAGAGGCAGAGTAGACCTCTTCTTCGTATTTACAGGCTTTTGACCCATCACAGAAAATAATTAAAGGACACATCAGATTTCAGCAAAGAAAAGCTTTACTGTATTTCACAACATAAATGACACAACCAAATAATTGTCACACTTTTTATTTTTCATTCCCAAACTTAATTTATAACCTTTCATTGCATAATCATCATAAGGAAAACAGAATAGCAGTATATTAAAAAGTAGCATATAGATATGCATGTGTCTTCTTGTGCATTGAGAGTTAAATGTCTTAAATTCTCAGTGCTGGCACATTATCAGTATATTTCCGAAAGCCCACATCCATGGTGTGTTTAGAGCACTGCAGAACTAATAGTAAACACATTTTACATGAGTGGCACTGAGGATGGTGAGTCACAGAAAACCAATGACAGCAGCGCAGAATCTTCATACACAGACTAAATTTCATTAGTCTATACTTAACAACAATGTAGTAAAGTTTCTCTAGTGCAATATTTTTATTATAATGAACAAATCAATTACACTATGTTAACTTTGTGTGTGCCACTCTCTGGTTCTTTAGCTTAACATAGTCTTTAGTATTTGATCAACTGAAAAATTTTGGAATATACTGTATATTATAGATTTCTTAAAATATCTCCTTTTGCTTAACCTATTATAAAAATAGATATGTTAGTACATTATACATAAGTGAATGAATTTATAGTAACTTTAAGATTGTGAGTGAATTTATAGTAACATTAAGGTATGTAGACTTCTCAGAAATTTGACAGTTACAGGTTTAGAGCATAAAATTATATCTGGGGAGTAAGTCTAAACATGGAGTCTTAATTTACAGCTATCTACTCTATCTCTTTCTCTCTCTTTTTCCCCTTCGTTCCCTATCTGCCTACATTTATTCTTTCTATCCTACCTTGATGGGACTTTGTTTTTAGAAGAACAAATTATAAACTTTTATACTTTTTGCTAGTTATGGAAATTTAAAAAGTCAATATACATTATGACATTTTTAACCAAATAATTTTCATGCAACAATTATATAAAAATATCTAAACTGTTATAAGCACATTTATAGTATTTACCTATGTTCACAAGAATATTTTAAAAGCTTTTTAAGGATATATTTCAATATCTTCAGACTACACAAATTTGAAAGCCATTCTGTAATCTACTAAAATGACATTTAGCCTTTTCATTAGGGGGATTGCTATATTCTAAGCATGTATTGACAATATGGGTAAAGCTACATTTGAAAGGAAGATTAATTTTAGCAGAGATAACTGACTTATAACAAGCATACATTTCCAAAAGAGAATGAACTGTTTTCTCAATTAAAGAACAAGTTCAACAGTTTGCAGTAACAGAGCTCATCAGCAAGAAGAAAGAAAAATTTCCACTAAAATTACATAGAGAATACTGTTTACCCCAAACAATGCCAGATTTTGGAGCATGCACAGAAAATTAAATTAGCTTGGACATCAATCATTCATATATATATATATATATATATATATATATATATATATATATACACACACATTCTAAGACATTAATATATTAATGCCTTAGAATGATTGATAGTATTAGTCTTTAACACAAGGGGAGGACAAATACAAATGGTTAAGAGAATGACTACTGTTATCTATACCAACTTTGCATACAAAACCTTCATATGTTGAACAGAAACCACAAGTTTAAAAATCTTGCTATATTGCATTGTGTAAATAAATGCATGTAAATCTTTACCCAATTATATTTCTAAACATGGTAGTAATTATCATTTCCAATATAAGAGTAAATATAAATAAATTTGTAAATGTATATAACTGGATTAAACTAAGTCTATTTTACAAATTCAACCTCAGATTATGGTCATCAGAATTGGCTAAACATGAATCTCTCTCATAATCCAGGCTACTTCAGAACGATATTCATGTCTCTGTGCATTACAGAAGACAGAATTTAAAATCAGACGCAACAAACTCAAACTTTAAAATAAACAAATTTATTTAAATCTCACATGTTGAACTTAAAAGAGAATGCCATATTTTAGCCAATTGGAGTCCATCCCTATTTTAAAAAGGGAAATATTACATTGAGAACTATGCTGTATGGTATACTAACCTATCAAAACTAAAGCACATGCCTCCATTTTTAAATTGACTTGTTTTCATCTTTCCAGTGAATTACTTAACAATTTTTAATGAATTTAACATTTGATTTTCTTACTAGGAGGACTACAGTTTTACATGATTATGTAATATTATCTCATTTACAAATTTTAACACTAAGTTTAATAAAACCATCCTATATATTGAACTCTTTATAATATATGCTATTATTGAAGAGTTTTTAATCTACATTGCTTTGAATTGCTTCAATAATTAGCACTTATCTACCCAACTAGATCCTATCTGTTTTAGTGCAAATATCTAACTGTCATTTAATCCTAACCCTACAATAAAAATAATTTTACTGAGCATATTCGCTAAGCCTGCCTCTGAATTAGTTGCTAGGAATACAAGCCTAAATAGAAGTGTAAACCCTGCCTTTGGGAAGAACATGTAAGAGATAGACACATAAACACAAAAGCATGATAGAGTAAATATTATTGTAAGACAGTGTCCAGCAGTGTAGCAAGGAGATGTTAGGATGTATTGAAAATATAGCAAAACCTTAAACATTTGGTAATACTGGGAAAACTGGAAATCCATAAGCAGCAAAATGAAATTAAACTTTTATCTCCCACCTTGCACAAAAATCAACTCAAAGTGGATCAAAGACTTAGGCGCAAGAACAGAGACCTTGTGCATAATAGAAGAAAAAGTAGGCCCAAATATTTATCACATTGGCTTAGAATCTCACTTTCTTAAGAAGGCTCCTTAAGCACAAGAAGGAAAATCAAGAATCAATAAATGGGATGGATTCAAACTAAAAAGTTTCTCAGCAAAGGAAACAAGTGAAGAGAGAGCCTAGAGAATAGAAGAAAATCTTTACTACATGTACCTCAGATAGAGCATTAACCTCCAGGATTTATAAAGAACTCAAAAAACTTAACACCAAAAAGCAAACAAACAAACAAACAACCCAATCAATAAACGGGCTAAGGGGCTGAACAAACACTTCTCAAAAGAAGAAACACATTTGATCAACAAAAACATGAAAAAAAAATCTTCAACATCTCTAGTAATTAGAAAAATGCAAATCAAAACTATTTTAAGATTTCATATCATGCTAGTCAGTATGGCAGCTATCAAGAATAGGAAAAACAGTAAGTGTTGGCGAGGATGTGGGGAAAAGGCACACTCATACATTGCTGGTGGGACTGCAAACTGGTGCAACCAATCTGGAAAGCAGTATGGAGCTTCCCTAGAAAACTGGGAATGGAACCACCATTTGACCCAGCTATTCCACTCCTTGGTCTATACCAAAATAACTTAAAATCAGCATACTATAGTGACACAGCCACACTAATGTTCATAGCAGCTCAATTCACAAAAGCTAAACTGTGGAAACAACCTTGATGCCCTTCAATAGATGAACAGATAAAGAAACTGTGGTATTTATACACAGTAGAATATTACTCAGCATTAAATTATGGCATTTGCAGGTAAATGGATAGAGTTGGAGAACATCATGTTAAGCGAAGTAAGCCAACCCAAAGGCCAAATTCTCTCTCTGATAAATGGATGCTGATCCATAACTGGGAGTGGAGAGCTGTGGGAAAAATGGAGGACCTTTGATGGGGCAAAGGGCAGGGAGGGGTGGGAGGGAGCATGGGGGCAGGAAAGATGTTAGAATGAGATGGACATCATTACCCTAGGTACATGTATGACTGTATATATGGTGTGACACTATATCATGTGCAACCATAGAAATGTAAATTTATGTTGCAATTGTGTGTAATGAATCAAAATGCATTCTGCTGTCATAGATAACAGTTAAATAATTAACTTTAAAAAATAAAATCAACTTGTGAGAAAAATGTATCAGTACAATAATAAAGTTGTCCATAAAATATTCAGAATTCCACGGTAGATTGGAATTCTTAGAGGTTATTGTAATTTTCAATAGGTAATAAAGTTATTATTTTAAAAATATTGTGTGTGTGTGTGTATATATATATATGTGTGTGTGTGTGTGTGTGTGTGTGTGTGTTAAAAATCTGTAAATCACTCATACACATGCATGCAAGCAAAAAAAAAAAAAAAACTTTTATATTGTCTCATACATATATTATCTCCTAGGATCACTTCCATTGTATAATAATAGAATATGCTTAAAATGTAAAACAATAAAATTCAAGCAAGAGGTAATTATATCAGTTATTCTAAAATGTTTCAAAAGACTTCCTTTTTAGAGAAGAATTTATTGTTAGTTAAATACCTATAGAATTTATAAACATTTATGTTGGCTAGAGAAGATAAAATAAACCTATTTCCTTTGTTCATACAATGCGATTCTTGGTACCTTTATTGCATGCATTAAGTATTCTAGTTATAAAAACAAAAAAAAACAATTAAACAAACAATGCTTACACAGCAAGCTAAAAATATAAATAAGGTTTGGAAATAGCTTTAAATGTTTATAGCTGTAATTATTTAACTTTTAAAAAGCTGACATATTCATTTTTTATTATGTTGATAAATAAAGACATTCAATAGAAGTTTTATCTCTGAATAGTTATTCAAGTACTTCCATCTTTATTGCTTCTGAAAAACTTTCAATATTATTCATGATTAAAGTTTTTTAGTTTCAAAATAAATATGAACAGACTTAAACATATAGCTAAATATTTTCTTTCACTATCTTGATAGCCATTTGTTTAAGCTACCAAAAAAATGTGTGTTTTCTTTTTGATACATTGCTTTTTTTTTTCTAAAGGTGAATTAAGGAGACAGACTGAAAGTTCAGAGAGAATATTATGCCCATAATTCAGATACTAAAAAGAAAAAGTTTTCACAAATACACATATCTAATGATAGTCTGAATACTGATCAACTTCAATATTTGATAAAACTACCAATGTTGAGCAAAACCCATCTCCACCACCACCACAACAAGAGATTAGAAAATCCAAAAATATTCGAAAATAGTAACCAGTGTTCATATAAAGATAATAAAGGACCTCGTCCCATCAGCTACACCAGAAAATCCTTATAATTTATATGTTATATACTATGGTCTTAACGTCTGTATTTTCCCCAAATTCATATGTTCAAATCCTAACCTCAAAGGTGATGATGTTAGGAAGAGAAGCCTTTGGGAATTGATTGGGCTGTGAGGGTCGAGCTCTCATAAGCAAGATTTATGACATTTGGAAAACAACAACAACAATAGAGAGCTGTCTTTCACCTTTCACTACAAAAGTACACAGAGAGCAAACTCTATCCATGCATCCATAGTGACCCTTTACCAGAAAACAAATCTGTTTGTGTTTTGATCTTCAACTTCCTATCCTCCAGAAATGTGCGAAATAAATTTCTATAGTTTATTTATTAAAACTACCCAATTGTTATTTTTTTATAACAATCTGGATGGATTAGGACAATATTGGATAGAGTGCCCAGGAAGGTCTTATTTCAGACTCTGGGAGTGGCTTACCTTATACTTAATGCTACTGTGCATTCACCTAGAAAATCAGAAAATAATAATGAAATTCAAAGATTACACATCTAAATGAACAGCATCCTACATAAATTTCATAGGAAGAAAGTATATTGAGCTCTTTATAAGGTAAAATCTACAATACTAATATTTTAACACTCAAACATCTGCTGAAATTTGACTTATAATGTACACATTGATTGATTCAATCAAGTAAATTCTATATCAAAATATCCACTCTTTTTCTTTTTCTGTATGTATCATTAGGATATAAATTTGTATGTATTGTATGAATTTTATCCTCATAATAAACACTACATCTTATAAATATTAAAAATCCAATTAGATGACGTCTTGATACTTATCTACAATAATATGTGTGTAAATATTGTCATCTAAAACAAAGCAAATTTGGATCCTTAGCTTTAAAAATGTAGTAATTATGGGAAATGATGAGAAGTATTTAAATAAGAATTAAATGAACCAAAAGATAGTTTACAGTAAAGGAACTTCTCTAAGAACTCTCTGAGGGCTTGGTACTGTTATTTAGTGAAAGATTGATGAGAGCCTCATCTAAGAAACCAGCAGTAAAGAAAATTTAAGTGTTTATCATTATTTGTGCCCATAATATTTGGAAAAATTAGCATAAGGAAAATTTAGTATTCCACAGAAAAACTTGTAAATTCTTTTTTATCCAAAGCAAAATCCCATAATAGATTTCTTCTCAAAGATATTTGGGATGAAAAATTTAATAGTCAACTCTAATATTTTAGTTCTGTGTAAAATCTATGGAAGTATGAAAGATTGCATGTTTGCATGTTATATCATCTGAATGCAAATAATATAAATTATATAGATTAAATGGATAATAAATAATCGATTAGACAATATAAATTAGTCAAATACTAAATGGCCAGAAAATAATATGTTAGTTGATAGGACAAAAGATGTTCACCTAAAATAGAATACTGGAATTAATGGGACTATATATTGAGCTATTTATAAGAAAGCAATAAATGAACCAGTCATCAAATAATATTTGAAAGCAAAGCAAGATAACAATAACCACCTGGTTCTGTTGAAATGGGGATTTGTTTAAATAAAATAAAACAAACAATTATAATCATAGTTTTCTCAACTTTAACAGAGCATTTTAACACTGATTCACAATAATAGGCAGATATAAGGAGCACCAATATTACAACAGTATCTCTTGGAATACTGGTTCAGTGTAAGGTTCATTAGCCTATTTGATTTTAACTAAAAATGCCTTTGAGCACATGTACTATTTAAAGTGAGACTTTGGAAAGCAGTATGGAGATTCCTTAGAAAACTTGACTTAGATATTCCATTCCTCGGTCTATACCCAAAGGATTTAAAATCAGCATACTACAGTGACAGAGCCACATCAATGTTTACAACAGCTCAATTCACAAAGCTAAACTTTGAAACCAACCTAAATGCCCCTCAATAGATGAAGAGACAAAGAAACTGTGGTATAAACACACAATGAAATATTAATCAGCCTTAAAGAAAAATGAAATTATGGCATTTACTGGTAAATGGATGGAGCTGGAGAATATCATGCTAAGCAAATTAAGCCACTCCTATAAAAACAAAGTTCAAATGTTTTCTCTGATATGTGGATGCAGATCCATAATAGGAGGGGGGAGCTTGGGAAGAATGGAGAAACTTTGGATGGGCAGAGGGGAGGAAAAGGAGGGGAGGGATTAAGGAGGTAGGAAAGATGATGGAATGAGATGAAAATTATTAGCCTATATATGGTAAGCTTCCATTAATGATGTGATTCTACATTGTGTACAGCCAGAGAAATGAAAATTTGTGTTCCATTTGTGTACAATGTGCCAAAATGCATTCTGCTATCATGTATAACTAATGAGAAAAAATAAAATTTAAAAAAAAACCTGAGAATTCTATTGACATAGTGACTCTCGTCTCAATATGGACTATATTAAGTTGAACATTTGGTAAATCATGAAAAACATATACAAGTTGATATTTATGTTTATGAGAAATGAGAGTATACTAAGTATAAGAAACCAAATAATGGACAAGCTTTTATGGAAATATTGAAGAATTTAAAATAGTTTATTCAAGTAATAGAGAGCATTCTAGTTCCTTGAGCCAGGTTCCAATATAAAAATATGCCTAAAAAAGGGAAAATATCCTAACATGGGTAATGTGAAAATTTGAATCATTAATTTCATAATAGATGATATTATTTCCTTTTTTCCTTTTAAATCATTAACTTTTAGCAGAGAAAAAAAAAATTCCCATAAGATTTGTGCTTTTCCTCCTGGATTGAAAGGTTTTGAAATGTAGGAAAGCATTAGATGTTTTAGATAAGTCTGGTAAATAGCCAGTGTGCTTATTTACTTGGTAAATGATTATACTGTGATATCTTTATTTCTCAGAGTAACTAGTGGCAACAAAGGTTCCAGGTAACTTGTATATCAAGAAGATTAAGAATGCAAAAATTTAGAAAGAAACCAAAGGGTTTGGGGTTTGTTTATTTCACGGGAGTATGTGTATTTATTTTTACTAAGTCTGTTCAAACAAAAGCATACACACACAAGCAAGGTTTATAGACTAAATTTATTTTCAAAGATCTACATTATCTCTTGGAATTTTCTATAGGCCTTACTCATGTTTCACTGGTAATTGCTCAGATGGCAGTATTTATCAACAAGACCAATATTTTTTTCTGAGTTGCAATATAATGTTGATCTCATTTGAATTGACAAGGTGCTTATAGTTACTTAAATTTAATTTTCAAGTAATAAACCAGTTTTCAATCTTGTGAGATTAAAACATATTCAATGTGCAAAATCAGGTGTCACCAGAAAAACATGAGGTAAGTTCTGTGTGAGAGGAGCAATTCCTAAGGGACCTATTCACATAATAAGATTATCTTTGTTTTTAGTACCAGGTATTGAAACTAGGGATGCTTTGCCACTAGGTTACATCCCCAGCCTTTTTGATTTATTTTTTATTTTATTTTATTTTTATTTTGAGACAGGGTCTCGCTAAATTGATTCTCATCTTACTAAGTTGCTGAGGCTGGCCTTGAATATTTGGTCCTCCTGAGCCACTGGGATTACAGGAGTGCTCCACCACACCTGGCCAATAAGTATTATCTTTAATTACTATTTTAAAATCTGGTAGAAGGTTATATAAACATCCCAAAATATTTGGGAAGAGTCTTTAAAAAAGGAAGACTTTGGAAAGAAAATATTTTGGAAAGAACCATTTTGGTGTTTGAAGGTTAAATAGGATTTAATGCTGGAGATGAAGAATACAATTTTATTTTAGATATTATAAGTAAAAGCTGAAAAATGAGAAAGAGCAGGGATTTATATTAAATACTGGAGAACTGACATAGTTAAATGGTGGATAAAATGGGAGAGAAGTAATCACTGAGAGAATTCATGAATATATTCAAATGCCAGAACGTGGAATTTTGATATTATTGCATGGCTATTAAGGATGATATGATAATTTTAAGCAAGAAAATAAATAATTTAAGCTCTAGTAGAAATCTGAAAAATGTACTGAATGATGAATAAAGAGCATCCAGAAACACTCTGTACTTATTTTATAACAAAACCTCTTTGCATTCACAATTTCTGCATCATCTTTCTTAAATTGGCATTGTCAGACATATATGCACTGTAATACTATTCAGAAGGTTTTAGGAATTCTAAAACTATTTGCATATATTAGATGATTAAGGAAATGGAAAATAAAGATGAATTTATGGTGTTGGGTTCCAGAATTTCCTTATGTATGAGTAAATATTACATGAAGGAAGACCAGAAAAATCCCTGCAGCTTTGGAGTAGAAATAGAACTATGCATATGAACTGATGATTTTTAGTTGAAGCATGTAAAATTGCTATTTTTCTATTCCTATTAATAAAACCTACAACAAAATATTTCATTATTGATGAACAGCTAAGTATCTAGGTCTTAATTGGTAAGTAAGAATTCTCTCACTAAAAATGAGCCATTGTAGACCTAAGAACAGATCAGTAGATGTTGTCTACTGACTGGTGTCATCCATTATGTCCCCTGAAGATCACACTCTTGAAATGATACCTAAGACTGTAATTCCTTCTCTCCTACTTAATTAAGACACCTGGCCTGCTGGAATATTGCAAGAGGGGAAAAAACATGCATACTTAAGCACAGATATGTCAGCATGTACTGAGAAATGCTGAATAAATAAGATACAACAATTTCAATACAGAATATTCTGGAGGGCCTCCTATGATGGATAAAGAATGGAACCATACTCAGCTAAATCATTCTGACTTTCCCTTCAAAGTTATGAATATCCTTTCTCTTCCATTCCACCAAACTAGAGGGTTTATGTATTAGGAATAAGCATGTTATATTGAGAAAATAATTTCTTGTTAAAAAAAAAGAAGGTTTTTTTAAATAAACATTGCTCTCAAATCTGTGTTATGTTCTATATTGTTCCTTTAGATTTGAACTGAACATTATTCTTCTATTATTTCAGTTCTACTATGAGCCAATGGTTTTAAAATTAAAATATTTAAATTTTAACTTTTCTAAGAACGAAAGGAGACATTTTGGGTACATAGATTCTGATACTAGAGAACTATTTGATACTAACAAAACCTATCAAGTAAAAGAAAGAAAGAGAGCAATAGAGAAAAAAAGAAATAGAAAGGTATGAGGTCAGATTGAAATAAGTGGAGGTACAGCTATTCCAAATAGAGAAGATGGGCAAGTTTCTGTATTGCATGAGAAGCAGCCTTCCTGCACATCTAGAATAACTTGACTCTCTGTGCTTAGTCTGACATCTAACCTACAGGTGAAAATTAACTAGTGGGCTTAGATAAATCATGTTTTAATGATTCATATATGGAGTAAATTATTTTCTCTGCACAGTTTTGTTTCATCTTCTCACAGGATGCGTGTTTTCTATGACTACTGGCTATTAATATGTATCCAAACAACTAAAATTGAAAGATAGTTTTAAAATATCAGGAGCATAATAGTGTGAATAAAGTGTCTCAATAAAAAACATATTTCACTAGCCTAAAATATCTTTATCAAATATTCTATCACTTTTGTCTTACATAATTATGATGGGAGTCTTTAGGGCAAGACACAATTTAAATTGACTTCAATTTATTATAGCTAGTTAATTAATGTAGAAGGAAAGCAATTAATCATAATTAGGCTATTAGCAATTGTGAAAAACAGCAAAATTTACATAAAATTATCAAATGTAGGAGAAAGAGGGAGAAGAGGGAAAAAAAATAGTATAAGACCAATTAATGATGATCAACATGACTTTCCATTTAGGACATATTGTATTAGTTAGGATATGATTTCACAATATAATGAAGACCAAACTTTCATAGTGACTTAAACAAATTTCAAGTTGAATTTCTCTGATGTAATTACCTGAGTTTAACCTGTAATACCATTTTTAGAGTTTCTCAGAGAGCTTGTTGCAGAATAAAATCCAGTGCACTGGCTCCTTTTGTCTTTGGCTGCGGGATTCCAGTGTGACAGCCTCAAATAAATTTTGCAAAATGGAAATATGTTAGACAAATTTCAAACACTTGAATTTTTATAAGACAAAGTATGATACATTTCTTTGATGAAAACATCATTGAAACTTTAAATTTCTCTTTACATTTAAGGTTTTTGAATTTAACACATAAAAACTCTGGATTCTTACTTAAATATAAATTTGACATAAACAAATTTTAGTGTAGATGTGTGCTATGTTATATTGGAATAGATTGATATAAAATTGACATTAAAATATCATATATATTATATACATATTATATATATATATATATATATATATATATATATATATATGCCAGACATATATATTTCTGCTTTATCTGAAATTTCTGTATCTTATCATGCTACTCCTCACATCCTAAATCACCTATTTTCAAGAAAAATTAAGAAATACAGGCTATTCCAGGTGATCTTAAAAATCAGTGGTTCTATGATTATATGAAGCAGATATATATATATATATATATATATATATATATATATATATATATATATATATATATATCTCACAACTACAACTTCTACAATTGGTAACTTATAGGGTTACTATGGCTAACAGTGAATACAGCCTTTCTATAACAAAAAGAAGAAATTAGTAATAAATGAAATGGTTCATCTGAACATACATACTTACTTATTATGGATTTCTTTTTCTAAAAAATAAACATCCTTGTGTCTCAGAATTTTAAGCTTTTTTATCCCCTTCTTCTCTGTAGATGGGAGATCATACTGTGAGATCCTTGGGGCTGACAGCAGGCCGTGCTGCAGTCATTAATTTTAGGAGGGTTCAGTTTCACCTACTCTGTTTGTGATCACACTGGGCAATCCTAGAGCACACAGATTAGCTCAGATATTTTACATTTTCATCATATGGAATATAAGTTTAGTTTATGATTGAACTTTGATAAATAATCTACCAGGAACCACCCAGGCATTCACAGGAATAGAAACTTCAGTACCCTTCTTCATAGCTGCTAGAGTCCTAGTCATGTTGTTGGCACTCTGGCCTTAGCTCTCTCCAAAACCAACTTCTTCAAATTCCAAACTTAATTTTCAAACTCCTTTTTATCCTTGTGTGACAGCCCTCTTTTCTCCTCCATATAGCTGTCAACGTTTTGCTTATTACATTTGAGATTGCAACCACTGATCTATGATAAATGTTTTGTTTTCATTACAATCCTGTCATTTAGCATATTTACTAGTTTTCTCAGTTCCTTACATCAATATGTTTGTCTTTTTTAAGTTTAAGTAAAGGATTTAGTTTAAGAATGTAAGGAGAAGTAATAAAAAGTCTTACTCCAAAAGAAATCCTCCTTTTCAAAAACTAAGATTCTATTCATCACCAACCTATGTAGGTCACTTAATTATCTCTTAGATAGCCCTGTGTTTTCAATCTCTCAATTTGCTTGAAATATGTTTTATATTTGTTTGTTATTAAATTCATTTTTATAAGTAGTAATTACCTAAAGTGACAGACATGATATGTTCAGATTTTCCACTCCTTTGAAACAAGAAAACATGTTGCATGTTTCACGTTGCATGTTATCTGTCTATAGAAATCATTTGTAACCAAGAAATGCCATTTCTATATTTTCCTCAGCTGTCAAAATTATATCAAGAGTTGGGGTCTACATTAGGAGTTGCTTATTAGATTTGATATTAATGTTATAATATGATCAGTAACCAAGAAAGAATATAAAATGTTTTCCTCCTAATTAATAGAAGACACCATCAGAAATCTACCAACCAAGAAAAACCCAGGACCAGATGGATACACAGCTGAGTTCTATAAGACCTTTAAAGAAGAACTAATACCAATACTCTTCAATTTATTTCAGGAAATAGAGAAAGAGGGAGCACTTCCAAACTCATTCTATGAGGCTAATATCACCCTGATTCCAAAACCAGGCAAAGACACTTCAAAGAAAGAAAACTTTAGACCAATATCTCTGATAAACATAGATGCAATAATTCTCAATAAAATTCTAGTGAATCAAATCCAAAAACACACCAAAAAGATAGTGTGCATCATGATCAAATGGGGTTCATCCCAGGGATGCAAGATTGGTTCAACATACAAAAATTAATAAATGTAAATCATCACATCAATAAACTTAAAGATAAAAATCATATGATCATTTCAATAGATGCAGAGAAAGCATTTGACAAAATATAGCACCACTTCATGTTCAAAACACTAGAAAAGCTAGGGATAACAGGAACATAACTTAATCTCATAAGAGCTATCTCCTCTAAGCCACAGGCCAACATCATTCTAACTGGAGAGAAACTGAAATCATTCTCTCTAAAAACCTGAACAAGTCAGGGATGCCCTCTTTCACCACTTCTATTTAACATAGTTCTTGAAACACTTGATAGAGCAATTGGACAGACAAAATAAATTAAAAGGATATGGATAGGAAAAGAAGAACTCAAATTAGCACTATTTGCTGACCAAGGATTCTATACTTAGAAGACTCAAAAAATTCTACCAGAAAACTTCTAGAATTAGTAAATGAATACAGCAAAGTAGCAGGATATAAAATCAACACCCATAAATCAAAGGAATTTCTGTACATCATGAACAAATCCTCTGAAAAAGAAAGAAGAAAAACTACCCCATTTACAATAACCTCAAAAAAAATACTTGAGAACAGTTTTTGGTTAATAAGTCAATCAATCAAAAGCAATCATTCAGATACTGCATGTAAAGTAGTGAAAAGCAAGAACTATCTGTGCTTTCATGATGTGTAGATTCTGAAAATCATCTAACATTTTATAGTTTTTGAAATGTTTAACATTTTTATTAACCAGTCTCTATCAGTACCTATTGCTACTTCTTTGAAAAAGAGGAAAAAGTTAAATTAATTTGTTTTCTCTGAACTCAATCTCCTATTGAAAGCTCAGTAAAGGTGTTGTCAAATAATATGGAATAAAAAAAAAGAAAGAAAGAAAAAGGAGAACCCAAGTAAAATCTCATTGAATATAAAGTTAAAAAATAATTGGGAGGGCAATGGAAAAGTCTATTAATTTGTATATATTTTGAGAGAAAAGGGAATATAACAATATTACAATAAAATCATTCTACAAAGACAAAAGAAAAAGAGAAATGACAAATAACAATTAGAAAAAATAAGGAAATGAAGTGACAAATAAGAATATCAATAGAAGCAGAGGAAAACAATACTTTAGAAATGAAAACAAGACTAGAATTCTACAAAAGCTAAGACCTTAGACATAGAAAATAAAAGATAATTAAAAATAAACACTAAACAAAAAAAGATATAAATAAAATTAAAATTGAGTAAAAAATAACAAATATTCATCAGGGTCAAATAAAATCAAATACATAAATAATAGCAGTCACTATTATGTCACTTTCAAAAGTGAAATAAAGTGGAAAAAATCCTCAAATATGTAATTTAAGAATTTTGCTAAATTTAAAAAATTTCATAATTAGATTTTGAAATTCTAAAATATGTAACACAGAAATAAAATGACTTGAACATCAAAGTAAATAGCAAAGCCTCATTTATGAGGCAAATAAATTAGCTTTGCAGCTTTGCTTTATCCCAGAGATAGGCATAGTGGCTATTTAATATGCTTAGAAAAACAGTATAAGATATGTATTTTATAGACAACATAATTGAATATCAAATATGATAGGCAAAAATAAAATGGTATTAGCATGAAAGTACTCAACAAGTAATTCCTTATTTGTCACTTCTAAAAATAATTACTAGAGAATGCTCTTCAGAAAACCAAATGATCAGAATAGTCATCCATATAAGGCCTGGCAGTAACTGTGAAATGTGGTTTCTAACTAAACACAGTGTACTAAGAAGGGGACAGTATAGTATGTAGTTGCTGTACATTTTTTTCCAGTACAGTTATGCTGCAACTATCTTTTTGGAAAATGGATACAGTGATTAGAAGAGCATATACAAAAAAATGCTCATATCTTTAATAACTATATTTGTGAAGCTATTAATGTTATAATTTACATAAATATTTGTTTTTTCCTAATTTTTAGCAAGATAAATATGTTATAAATTACATAAAATATGTCATTTATATACAGACACATAAAATATTTATATATATATGTAAATCTATCCCTGAATGTTCCATGTTGCCTGTTATCTGTCTAGAGAAACCATTTGTAAACTGAAAAATTCAAGAAATAATCATCAACTCAGTCATACTAATAATTCCTAATATCCAAGTTGTGGGGTTTTTTGTTTTTGTTTTGTTTTTTGTAGTGGGTTTTAAACACAGCGCATGATAAGCAAGTGCTCTATCACCAAGCCACATCCCTATCCCCAGTTTATGACAGGAAGTACCTTTTTTTTTTTTCATAGAAATCGTAGTCTTAGGACAAAAAAGCTGATTGTATATTTGAGGCACAAAATATGTATGATGTGTGTTGAGAATTTTATAATTCCAGATAGTATGAAACTATCTAAGATTAGTGGAGTGATGAAGCCAGGATTAAATATGAAGATGTTTCAACTGGCATATGATGGAATGAGATGAGCTTCAAAAAGCTAATAAGTTATTGCAATGAAAAGTCTTGTAATGGTTATATTTATGAAGTCATAATTAGAAAATAATTTGTCATTTTTCAATGGATGATGGGAAACAATTTATTATGTCTTAAAGAAAGGAAAATAATTGAGCATTTATTGTGTTTTTCCTTTTAGTATACTAATAAAATTATACAATGATTTTAGATTATTATAGTAGATAAGGAAAATGTTCTTCCTAAAATACATTTTAAAAAAATAATGAGATAATTAAAACATCATCATATTTGCAAACTCCAGTACATGAATAGTTTATATCATTGAGCATCAATGACTGCTAAAGTCAAAATAAGAGAACAGACTTCTTTATGTGTCCTATATGCACTTGCCAACAAGTGTATATTATTCCTGCCAAAGAGATCAAACCAGTGTCTGATCTGATCTCTATTACAGGTACAAAGTTTCAGGAAAACTTAAGTACAAAATATGTGTAGATTTGCTCAAAGATTACTGTATATGTCACCCAAAATGGTAAGGTTTTTGCAAAAATAAATTTTTAAGAAAAAGGAAGAATAAAAGGAAAACTTATAAATTAAAAAAAGGAATATAAGGTTATATTACATTTTAAAATCTAAACAGTACTATTCTCTAATGTAAAGAACAGGACATAGTCTGGCATTAAAAAATGAAAAAAATTAAATACTTTAAAGATTAAAGTATGCCTTTCATCAAAGGATGAAGGGACCTGTGATGGGCATCCTCTGATTTAGTTGAAAAAGCTTTTCCTTGACCTATAATAGTTACTTTATAATACTGGGTTGATGAAACTATATGTACTCACGTGCCTCATCTGATATTCAGGCAATGATGGACTGCAATACACAATGGCGGTCCTATAGGATTATAATGGGACTGAGAACTGCTTAGCAATGCCATGGCCTTGTAACATCTTAGCACAAAGTCACTCATGTTTATGTAGCTAGTAATGCAAACATACAGCATAGACAATTACGTATAGAACATAATACTTGACAATGATAGCAAACTATTAAGTAACAGGTGTATGTAGGTAGTATGTTTTATTGTTATTTTAGAGTGTACTCTTTCTCTAATTTTTTTTTTTTAAATTTCACTGGAAGACAGAATGTTATATAAGACTAGCAGCAGCCTTATTCATCTTGAGTTTACCATGTATCTTGATTATTTCAAGAGGCCAAGTGGAAAGATTGAATTATGGCATCAAGGTTTGTATGAGCATACTCAATAATGTTCACACAAAGAGAAACCACCTCATATGCTTTTCAAAATGTGTTCCTGTCATTAAGTAAAGTGTGACTGTGTCTGAATTGTGCGATTTTTATTTTCCTACATTTTACTTGATACTAAATATATTTTTAAAAGTTGTTTGGGATCTTAGCTTTAGAAAACTTAAAGCCAAGTGGTTTTGCCTAGTTTTTCAAAAGGTTTTGGTTACAAAAAGGAAAACTGGAGGAGATCAGTAAATATTATCAAAGTCTGAAGTAGAATTGGTGAGAGATTATTACAGAAATAAAACTTAGACAAAATTCACAAAAAAAGTAATATTTGCATTCATATACATAATTTTCCAACATTTGGGCACTTTGTTATATTTTTATTTGTATAGGTGATCAGAAGGAAACTATGTGTAATGCACCTAGAATAAGAATATTTATCATTATGAGCATTATCTTCAAATTGTTAAAAATTAAAAAAATCACTTCCTTGATTCATGAGAATTATTTGAGTTTTGGATCTTATGAACAAGCTGTAGACAATATGGGTAAGATTATTTTCTTTCAGATATGTGTATATTTTTGGATCAAAGCTAAGTCTCTCAAATACAACAATATGAATTTCATGATTCCATGGGGGCATTCTCTTGTATTTTTTATGCCAAATAGTTTATACTGAATCTAAACCTTACCAGGATTTATGGATTTTCAGATAAATTTGCTCCCCAAAACCTATTCCTTCTCATTAACAAAGTTTCAAATTCTGTTTTCCCTTAGATTTGTAGTATTCACAATCAATTTATTTTCTCTCCAAAATTTTTATACTGTTTCTCCTGTGATTTCTTGTTTGAACTTTATTAATTTTTCTAAGTTCAATGTGAAGATGGCATATCTCAAAAGTTTTTATTCAGAAAAATGCCTAAAAAAAAACCTATAAAACACCTCAGAGTTTTACCACCATGTAAAGAGCATTAAAGCAAAAATGTATTTGGGGGAGAAAATAGGTTTCTTTTTTGGCTTTTGCTATTTATTTGTGACAAATATTCCACATCCACAAATTTCTCCAGTCAAAAATTCTTTGAGAGGATGCTTAGTGGGGAATGGAATGATCTGACTCACCCATCCTTCAAATAGTCCCACAAATAGCATAGGTTTTAAAGTGGCCATTAAACCTGCTCGTGACCTTTTCTACCTCTGCCACATTCATCTGGATAGATGCATGGTCTTTGGCACCAGTGATATGGTTGCTGGAAGTGCATTACTGCAGCACATACAGGTCCATGAACTCGGCACCATGGTTCTGTATGTTGAAGTATGCCTGCTGCCTCCACCAGGAGCCCAGAGAGGAAGTGAGAAAATACATGTGGTGTTATAAGGAAAACTGAACAGAAGACTGAAGCAAAAAGACTATTGATAAAAGCCAGGGATTAAGATGTTGAAGAACTTGATAAAGTTCTTATTAATTAGAACAATTTTGAACCTGAGAAAATATCTATTAGAATATAAATTTATTACAGTATTAAAATTAATTAATACCTGTATGTGCTAGCCAACTTTTCATTACTGTGACCAAAATGCCTGATAAGAACAACTCAAAGGAGGAAAGTTTTATTTGGCTTCATTGCTCTGGGTACAAGGTGAGGAAACATGGCAAAAGGGTAGTGCTGCTCACTTCCTGGCAACCAGGAAGTGGGGGAGGGAATGAGAGAGAATGAAAATGAGAGAGAATGAGAATGAATGGATATGAAAAAGAGAGGGGAAAGTACTACAGAGAAAATGGAATCCTCCCGGGTACATCCCATTTGACTCACTTTCTCCAACCATGTTCTACTTGCCTATAGTTGCCCAGCTAGTTCATCCAAAATAGGATGGACTAATTAGCACAGCTACCACATTCCAATCATTTTACCTCTAAACATTCCTGCATTGATACAGGGGACATGTCATATGTGAACTATAGTATTCTGCCCCTGGATCCCAAAAGCTCATATCTGCCTCACAATGCAAAATACATTTAGTTCATTTCCAAGAATCCTGCAGTCATAACTGTTCCAGTATTGCCCCAAAGTCCAAGTTCCAAGTCTCATCTGAGTTCTGAGGTAAATTCAGGTCTGTGAACCCATATAAAAATTAAAAACAAGTCATCTGTGCCCCGTATTTAATGACAGAGACTGAACATTCTATTCCAAAATGGAGGAATGGAACATAGAAAGCAGGAAAGAAAACAAAATAAAACTGAAACCCAGATGGGCAAACAGGTTCCTTAATTCAATGTACAGCATTTAGGATGCATGATGGTGAAATGTCCTCTCCAAAGGGCTTCACAGCCAGGCTTCCTTGGTCTTGCTATTATAACACATATGGCTTCTCTTTCACCCTGAATTGAGCTTTGCAGTCAGCAATGTTTTTGTTTGTTTGTTTGTTTGTTTTTGGTGGAAAATGCACACCACTGGCATTTCTTACCATTTCAGCTTTGGTTTCACCTTCTCAGCTTCATACAAGCCCCTTCTCAGCCATAGCCTGTAAGGATTCTGATCCTTCTACACTTTGCCTGGCCTCCCAGGTCTTCCTTTTAAATCTCAGTGGAAGCCCACATGACTCCAGCATTCTTCATTCCTTCGAAACCAGCACTGTGTGAATGATGCCAAGAATGAAGCTGGGCCCCCTGGGATTCTTGCTACAGGGGTCTCAGAGCAGACTGAACCAATTTCCCAGGTTACTCTGTGTGAACAGCACACCCCCAGGATCTCTTTTCAAAGAAATTCTCCCCACTATACCCCTGAGATTTCAAAAGGTGTGGTCTTGCCAATTCCTGAGATGCCCTAAAGTTGTCTTTCCTATTGTCTCTACACAAAGGATCTAACTTCTCATTAACAGCTACAACTTGCTTGAACCCAGTTTTAAAAGACAAACTTTGAGTTTGATCAGCTCTAGTTTCTGCTCCGAATTAGCAAAGTAAGCCTGGCTAAAAGCTGCCAGCAAAACCCATGCCATTACCTGAGCATTGTGCTTTCTTGAAATTTCCTTTGTCAGATTAATTACTCCATCACTTTTAAAATTTCAGCCTCACACAATTTCATGGAATGGGCAAAATGTACACAAGCTCTTTGATAGAATATATCATGAAGGTCCTCTAGTGCAGTTCCCAATGGAATCTTCATTCTCCTCTGGAATATAGTCTCCACTGTCTGCATTCTGGTCTTAGTTGCTCCCACCAGAATCTCCCATTAACCCTCTATAGTATTCAAAAGCTTCTTGATCCTACATCTCCAAATTTTTCCACACTGCTCTAAATCAGCTCCAAATGTTTCTGAACCACATGCTAGGGTTAGTCATAGCAATGACCCACTTCTCAGTTCTGTTTTCTCTGTTAATAAGATTTTCATGACTATAACGAAAATGGCTAACAAAAATAACTCAGAGGAGTGAAAGTTTACTGTGGTTCACGGTTTCAGAGAATTGATCAATTTATTGTATGAATGTTCTATTTCTTTCCTCAACTCTTTTTCTGAAGTTATGCTGGAATTTATCCACATATTTACAAATCAAATCATTAAAAACAATTATTTAATAGTATATTTTTCTATTCTCTAGAACTACAATGTGCGGAACCAGTCCATCTTAAATTTTAATCCACAAATCACATCATTCTTAATGCAAACCTACTATTGAATTTTTTAAGTTTGTGCTCAATTCCATACTTTATAAATTCACCTACATTTTTAAAGTGGTCTCATTTATAACACTGACATGATCATACTATAATAAGCCATTAAAGTAGTGAATGAAGTTTAAAAATGTAACTTCAGATAATGTATTATTTCTACTTTTTATATCATAGAATTTAAATAAACCAAATAGAAATCTGAAAGCACATGAAAGAGAATACAAAAAAGAAAAGAAAATGGAAGAAGACCTTGTAGAACAGGAATGCTTTATTAAGCACCAGAGGAACATGTCTTTGGGGGGGGGAAATGGCAGGGGGCTCCCACAAGGGTTTGGTTTATATAGGGATTTAGCAGGGCCTCATCATGGGGGTCGATTTTTAGGGCGGGGCAGGAGAGCAGACAGGGAAGTTCCCTCCCTGGGGCCTATTGTCCATATCCTTCAAAATCCCATTATCTTAATGGGATGTTATATAAGCAATCATCCTTAACAATGATTTTTTGAACTCTTTGAATTACATTTCTGAGATCTACCAGCTGATAAAACCAAGTGTTCTGACAGTTTTTATGGGTTATAGCAGCAGTGTTGGAATTTAAACCTGTGTTTTAGTGTGTTCAAGATTCCTTTTTTTTTTTTTTTTTAGACAGAACTTTCTCTTTCAGGAGAAAAATACCTCTTCTATTTAGTTTCTGAGTGTTTTTCTACTCCTAAGGACCTACTTCTCTGACAAAAGAAAAGTGTGATCAGCTATCAGCCACTTGCAGATATTGAAGATTATTTACTTGTTACTAAGGCAATGGGTTTTGTTTTATTTCTGCCATCCTAGCCATTTTTTTTCAAAAGTAGAATCATCCTTACAACATCTTAGACATCGTTAGGGAGGAGGTAAATCATTAAAAAACAGAGGGTAGAGATGAGAAGTTTTAATTGCCATGATTAAATACGTTCTCCTTGAAAATTATAATGAGAATAAATGTCCTCTTTTGTAGAGTAGAGGTTAATTCTCCTCACAGTCTTTTTCCTAGGATAACATTAACCATTCAGAATTATATTCCTGGTTTTTACACTGAAACTGATGTAAAGTATTTCTCCCTTTTGATTCTGTACACTTCCTTGCTGTCTAGCACTATTCCAAGATATTTTATAAATAAATATTAGAAATTCTACATTTAGAGGCCACATTAATTTCCCAAGTCATGACTGAAGAGATAGTAAATGCATTAGTAGACTTTATTCCCCTCCAAATTTCAAAGGAAACAAGAATAATGTACATTCCTTTCCTTGTTGAATTTTTCCATACAAATAACATAGTACAACAAAGATTGTTGTGTAGGCATGACTTTATAATTCCTAGCATGACTTGTCTACTTTTCAATGCTGAGCTCCAAGTGCACATAGTAACTTCCTATCTACAAATAGAAGGTAGACATGGTGGTGCACACCTCTAATGCCAGCAACTTGGGAACTTAGAAGCAGGGGGATCCCAAGTGTTAGGTCAGCTTCACCAACTTAGTGAGACACCTAGGAACTTATCAAAACTCTATAAATAAACTCTATAAATATAAATATCAAAAATCTATAAATAGAACATGAAAAAGCTAGGGATTTAACACCCCTGGGTTCAATCCCCAGCACCAATCTAACAAAATTTAAAAAAAAAAATGTAAAGTACACACCCATACACAAAATCATGAACCCAACATTGCGTGGAATCTGCTGATTTTTCTGTCTTGCCATCCCCCTTGTCTAACACTATATAGCCTTTTCCCTGTTACTCAGATGATTGTTTTATCACATGAAAATATTCTCTGTTTCTATAGACTTTTGCAATATGTACCCTGCTTTCTTACCAACCACAAAGATTTCTGCTTGTTTTATGAGATATGTGGACAGTGTTTCCGAAAATCAAGGACATGCCTTGTCCTGCAGAGCACCATGCCTGTCTACAGCATGTTGGCTGCTGGAAAGTCTTTCGGTTTTTGCCTACCTTCTTTTGACTCACTTTCTTCTACTCCTCACTATCTGTGGGTAGACAACAATAAAGAAAAGTATGTAATGTACTGAGAGAAGATTTTAAAATAAACAGCAAAGAGGAGGATCTGTGGAGGACCATGGAATGGTAAAACTAAGCAAAAATAAACATATATACTAGGAACAATCTTTTTTTTTATTTATAAATTTTGAAAATACAATAAATGCCCTATAAGACTATTTTCCAGCCTGTCACGGTGGCACAGGCCTGTAACCCCAGTAGTTCAGGAGGCTGAGATAGGAAGATATCGAATTTGAAGCCAGCCTCATCAACCTCAAGTCACTAAGCAACTCAGTGAGACTCTGTCTCTAAACAAAAATACACAAAAATAGGTCTGGGG
Organism: Marmota flaviventris; assembly: GCF_047511675.1. Classification (NCBI taxonomy): domain Eukaryota; kingdom Metazoa; phylum Chordata; class Mammalia; order Rodentia; family Sciuridae; genus Marmota; species Marmota flaviventris. Next base: position 92,967,349 of record NC_092501.1, on the reverse strand, counting down.
ATGTGGCTTAGTGGTCGAGTGTCCGAATACAATCCCTGGTAACAACCCTCTCCCCCGCAACAAAAAAAAGAATGATTTTCCATTCGTTTTTGGATCCTATTGTTCAAAATTTTATAATTTTTTAAACACAGACTAGAATTAATTTAGATTTATATGAAAATATATAATTCAAGGGCCACTATATTTTTATTTCAATAATGTCCATTTAAACAGTAAAATATCTGTAAAAAATTATTTTAATAATTTAAAGAGTTAACTACCTTTGTAGGCAATTAAAAAATGTTATTTGAGAGAAACAATTCTGTTTAGGAAACATCTCTTTTTTTAATATTTATCTTTTAGTTATAGTTGGACATAGTACCTTTATTTATTCATTTTTATATGGTGCTGAGGATCAAGCCCAGGGTCTCACATTGGGTAGGCGAACGCTCTGCTGCTCAGCCACAACCCCACATCTCAGTTTTCTCTCTTTTCTTTTTCTGGGTTCTGCATAATGACAGTAATGATCATGAAAATGACTGCCTTCTTATGTCATTTATTTAAGTGTTGTAATTACTATATGTTATCTTGGATAAAAAAAATAGATAATTCTGTTTTAAATTCATGTACACTAGCATATTGTTCCTAGTAGTATTTAAAATTAAATTAGAAGACATACATAAAATTTAAAAAATTAATACTTACAACACTAATTTCTGATTCTATTCCAGTAATAATTTGAATGTGTTAATTTTGCCATGTTCAAAAACAACAAATGAATGTAGAATAAGGAAGAGTACATTATTTGCTCTTCACAAGTTGGGCACCATAATTTTTATATCATAATGTTATGTAACCATTTAATTAGAATTGGACACATCCCACAGTCTACATCAAGGTATAGTGTTTCTTTGTTTTACTAAATTATTTTAGCAATGTAATACATTTTTTAAAAAAATCTTAGTGAAATTCTAATTTCCCCTGGTGTCATTATGCAGCCTTTGAATTAGGAAGTAAGCACATTTAAATTAAGAAATACACAATAGACACCGTTAGTATTATTGAAAATAATGTCTTTAGAAACATGGAGTAATGTACTATTTTATTATCATCTAGCTTCAACATTTTCTTCTATGATAACACTGATTTATCTAGGATGCCATTCATGTCTCATATTTAAAGGGTATTTCAGCAGGCAAATTCAAGAGGAAAATTCCCCTTGGCATTATATGTATTAAAAAATCTCAAATTTGTAATTACAGAGCTCATATCAAGATCACAATAGATTGTAAAATAATTCAATATGTCAACTTCTAATTGTAAAAATTAATTTTGTTACAAACTATACTACAGGGTATAAGTTATAAGGTGGTCTTAATAATTTCCACAAAACTATTTTAGGCTCTGTGGCAGATTGTTACATAATGCCCTCAATGAATCATTCCTTTCTTATTTCAAGTTCTTGTGTAAGTCCCTCTTCCATTAACTCTGTACTTTACCAGTTGGGTTTATTTCACTAATGGAGAAAATGTGATGAGGACAGAATAAAAAAAAAATGTGTAACAAGCTTACCTTATTTTGATACTGGGAACTTTTCTGCCATCATAGTATCTTATAATCAAGTTGAGCTCAGCTTTCTGGAAGCACAGGGCCAAGATGCCAGCAATACACATGTAGATGACCTGTATTAGACCATCCAGCCTCTGTTGAAACATTAAATGCCACAGTCACATAGATATGTCAGAAGAGACTACAAGGGTAATTGAACATATGTTTAATAGCAATAAGATTTGTGGTACATGCTGGTAGAAAACAAAAGAGGGAGAAAAGGGGTAGAGGGGAGAGCTCAATCAATCTGATAATAAAATAGGAACTGGTAACAGGGGAGCAATTGGATAGAAGCAATAACTTCTAATGTTTTACAGCACAATAGGATAACTATGGTGAAAAAATATTAAAAGAATATTTCAAAGCAGCTAGTATATATGATTTTGTTTCTAACATTAAGAAATGATAAATGTCTAAGATGATAGATATGCTAATTACTCCAATCTAATCATTAAAGATTATATATGTACTGAAATGTTGCAGTGTACTACATAAATATAAATACTAGATGTCCATTGAAAATAAAACATTTTTATTACTGTTTTATAGTCATATATAATATTGAGGTTCATTTTGACATAATTATACAAACATGGGATATAATTTGCTCCACTTTAATCCCCTGTTCTTCCCCTTCCCTTCCTCCCTCACTCTCCCCATTCTCCTTCTACTCTAATGAGCTTCCTTCTATTTATTTATCATTGATTTTACCCAGTGGTATACTGCTTTCATAGCATCTGTGAATTAAAACTCATATGTACAATAAATTTATTATTCTTTATTAGTTACATTGTTTCACATTCCATGAGTCTATGTAAAAAAAGTTACTATATATTATATCAACAAAAATAAAGGGAATTTAGAATTAATCTAAAAATGTATAAGGCATCCATTTGGAATATTTAAATCATTCTTAAATGAAGAAGTAGAACAAGTGGATAAATGAAAGTAAATCTCATGATATTAATTAAGATCACATGATAGTATAAATATTGTTTTTCTCCAATTTATTTTCAAATTTAATCTTTTAATAAAACTACTTCTGGATATTTATGTAGAAACTTGCAAACTTTTTAAAAAAAATATATGAGGAAAACTAAAAATTCGCAAATATCTGTCTGCTATATATACAAAGTATAACTAGGTAAATATCTACAGCAGGGATTAAGACATTCTACAGAAACATGGTTATAAAAGCAATGCATCATTATTTAGATATTACAGTGAAGTTTCAATTGTACAAATTGGGTGTCTTCATCAGATTTGTATTGTTGTAACAAAAGGACCTGACAAGAATAACTTACAAAGGAAAATGTTTATTTTAGCTTGAGATTTCAGAGGGGTAGGCCACAACTGTACAACTTCATAACTTCAGACTTGAGGTGAGGCATAAGATGGTGGAAGGGCATTCCAAAGCGTAGCCACTCAGGTTATGGCAACTAGAAAACAGAGAGAGCTCCACTCACCAGAGACAAACTATGAAGCCCAAATATAGTCCCTCAGTGATCTGCTTTAAACCCAGCTACATCCTACCTGCCTATAATTATCACCCAGGTAATCCATTCAGATGGATCAATATACCAATGTAGTTACAGCAGTTATAATCTAATAATTTAATCTCTGAATATTCTTGTATTGTCTCACACATGAGTTTGTATGGGACATCTCGCATCTAAATCACAACATAAACCTCCTGATCCTCTCAATGGCATGCCCATCTCATTTACAATATGCATTTACTGCATTTCCCAGAGTCCCCACAGAGACAACAATTCCAGCATTGCCCCAAAGTCCAAGTCCAAAATCTCATCTGAGACTCAAGGCAAAGTCTTCAATGTTTTCCCCTGTAAGATCAAAAGCAATACACAAAACATATAAGGACTCAGAATAAAAATTTCCATTCCACAAGGGAAAAATAGGGGAGCAGATAAAGGTATGGGACCAAAGCAAGACTGAAATCAAGTGGGGCAAACATTTTTTTGTAGTTTCGCATCCAGCTTCTGGGGCACAAGGCATCATAATGCTGTCTCCAAAGGGTCTGTATAGATTATTCCTATATCTGTGCTAGTTGCTGCCCACATGACCTCTCTCTTGATTTGTTTCTGCTAAATTTCTGCAGCTTTTTTGAAAAGCATTCTAATGTACTGGCATCTCATAATCTCTAGGGTCTCCACTACAGCTTTGGCTGCATCCAATTCAGTGGCAGCCTGCAGGGCTTTCAACTCTGGTTCACTTTGGTTGGCCTCCCAGGCCTTTCTTTGAAATCTTTGTGGAAGCCTTGATGAATTTAGGACTCCAGCATCCTGCATTCCTGCATAACCAGCACCCTGTGGTTCATGCCAACCTCTGCCACCGTCTTTAGTGGTAGGTAAGCCTCCTGGAACCCTGGATGCAGCAGCAAGTTGAGTGACTGAGAAAAGTGAAGCAAACAACTTCCTAGGGAATCCCTATGTGAACAAGATTCTCACATGATTTCTTCTCAAAAGAAATTTTACTTTTATACCCTTGATCCTGAGATGGTGAGGTTTTGCAGATTTCTGAGATGTCTTCAAGCCATCTTTCCTATTGTTTCTGAGTAAAGTGCTTAGCATCTCTTTCACTACTACAATTATCTTTAGCCCCAGCTTTTTTCACACTTTAATGGTCAAACTGCAAGATTTCCACATCTTTGTGCTCTACTTTCTGCTCTTGATTATCACAGTAAATGTAGCTATAATTGCAGCAATATCCATGTCACCCACAATCACTGTGCTACCTTGAAATATCTTCTGCCACATTAATTAGTCCATCACCAATAAGTCCAGCCTCAAGAAAGTTTCAGGACATGAGCAAACCATAGACAAGTTCTTTGCTATAATGGACTCTAGTCCAATTTCCAATAGAGTCATCTTTCTCTTCTGGAATTTCATGAACCCAATGTTTACTATCAAGAGTCTTATCAGCATTGTGATTGTCTGTGCTTCCCCCAGAATCACCCACTGACTTCCACTTCAAACATTCTAAAACTAATTAATCTTACATCTCTTAACTTTCTAAAATCCCTCCAACAATCAACTCTGAAGTCTTCTAAACCACATTGTCAGGTTAGACAGAACAACAACCATGCTCTTGGTACTAATGTCTATTTTAATCTGCTTTGTGTCATTGTGATAAAAAGACCTGACAAGAAAAACCCAGAGGAGGAAATGTTTGTTTTTGGCTAACCATTTCTGAATTCCAGTTCATGGTTGGCCAACTCCATAACTCTGGGTCTTTGAAAAGTCAAAGCATCAGAGAGCAAGGTTGTAGCAGAGAAAAGCCATTCAGAATATGGCAACCAGGAAGTAGAGAAAGAACTCTAATCACTAGGGACAAAATATAAATGTCAAAAGCATGCCTACAGTGACCCATTTCCACCAGCCATACCCTACTTAAAATTCTCATAATCTACTTATTTCACCTCTGAACATTCTTGCATTGTCCCATACATGGTGACACCTCATTTCTAACATTGGGAGTTTAAGTAGAAATATCATAAATAGTACATCTCATCAATATAGGAGGTTACCTAAATTGCATCTTTATAAAAATTCAAACCAGTTAGGTGGTAATATCCATGTTATAAGAAAGTCCCTCATCATATTGAATGATCAATATTTTTATTTAATTCTTGCTCATATTTAGTACCATTTTTATTTTTGCTATACCAAACTACCATAGATTTAGGAGTTTAAAACAACAAAAGTTTATTATGATAAATATGCCTTTCACACAGATGTGTAAATAATGTTAATTAGAAGAGTCTTAATGCAGTAAAAAATGTAATACAGGAGCTCAAGTTGCTGATAGATGATAGTTATCAAAAAGTAAATATATAATCTTTATGAAAAGTGGATAAACATACAATACATACAAAATATGATAATCAGAGGAATCAGATATTTTATTGAATTACAGAAAAGTAGGTGTGTTTGGAAGTGAGAGTGATACCAAATCCCATTCCATATAGTGAGTTCTATGTTGAGGAAATTAAAATAATGCTGTTAATTATAAGAAAAATAGCTACCGATACCCTCAATATATTTTAATAAAAACAAAAGATTGAATTAATATCCAGAGGAACATTACTGATCATAAATAGAATTTTTAAGGTACATTCAAGGTAATGAGAACCAAGTATGTTTCTGTGCACATGGTGGCATGTACCAATCAGCAGACCAGACTGAAAATTACCAGGAGAGCTACCTGTTATCTTCTCGAAATGGTAGATTAAAAAACTTGGATTTGAGCCAATTTCTTCTAAATAAGAGGTGTCAGGCATGGATGTTGTCCTGCAGAAGAGAGCACAAAGATTGAGGTGATGATCTTGCTATTAACTGTCCACAGAAGGTTGCAGAGATTGTTATCATTCCTGTCAACAGTTGCCAAATGCATTAGTCAGAAGGCTACTCACATTTGGCAATGATTTTAAACAAAATCAGACAGACATTTTCAGGGAGGTATATCCCATGGCTTTAAAAAGAAAATTTTAAAAGGAATAATGATTTCTGGGGAGGCATATCTTCCCTCCCTGATCAAAATGGGTAGAATGTTACACCATTTTGAAAACTGAGTGATCTGTCCCACCCCATTTCTTCTTCACGTAATTGTGTGTTGGGATGGGGAGGCCTCAGTTACCTTTAGCTCTGGTGTTTATCAGTATTGATTTTGTCTTCTCATGCCTTCACTTTTCACTCCTGGAATCAGTTATGAAGGCCTCCGGTTATTTGTTCTGTTTTGTACAGAAAACACCATTTACGTAAAGGCCAAGCCCTCAGAAAGCAGCACTATTATCAAAAAGTGCTCTTGGAATTTTCTGTTTTTGTTATATTTCCTGAAATATCAGAAGAAAGTTTCATCCTCAGGATGATTTCTGTACTCTACAATTCCACTAGTTTTTTTATTTATTTATTTTTATAGCAAATTTGAAGCAGCCTTTTGCAAAGATAGGGACCTAAGAGCACAGCAAATATAATTTGACCTATTATCTTAGATTTACTTCTATTTTGGGGTCATCATTGCTGGTTTCAGTGCCGGCACTTGCTCTGAAAGCAAGAAAAGCAAAGCTAAGAATTTATTTCCCATTCACAGCAGCCTTCTACAGATCCTTTACAGGATTAACTTATTTACAAAGTTAGGCAGATATGTTTGGTTACAGAGAGGGAAAAATATCCTTGAGAAATTCTAAAATATATTGTGTTTTACAGATTGCTTTTCAGTTCTACGTTCAATAATTTAATAAATATTAGAAATGCCAATATAGCTAGATGACTTTGAATATATGATATATTATCTGTGCAGAGCAAATGGTGCTATTTTTTATTTTCTCTTGTATGTATTTCCATGACCTTTATACTTCTCCACTTTTCTGTTGATATCAGCACTTTTTTATATCTAACCATCCCCAACTCTCTTCAAGAAAATTAAAGTCATTGGATAGGAACTGTAATTGGTTTCCATATTTTATGTTAAAAATAAATTGAATAAACACACAATGCACACCCTTCTAGAGAAATTTCCTCTTTTGGTCAAGTTCCTTCACTATTTTCCTAACCCATTCTGCAGATATTGCATCCTAAGCCTTCTCAAATATACTGAATCTAGTGTCGTGTTTTTGGCTAGGTAGCACATTTTCCAAACATGCTCAGTTATTTTCCAAGAACAAGGAACCTTCTCAGATCTCTGTTCCTGACTATAAATTTCCGTAAGATGGAAATCACCATGTCCCCTTCCCTCTACTATTAACATAGTACAAATTGAAATCTTCCATCTGTCACATAATAGTTTAAGAATAAATTCATCATAGATCTCATGATTTATTATTCTGTTAGAAACTTCCTATCTTTTTCCTACATTAAAATTTAGGGTACATCACTGATTGCTCATTCTAGTGTCTGTAAAGAATTATTTGCTGTTCTGAATTATTTTCAGCATGTTTTACTAGACCTATTACTGCTTCTTAATCCTTTATTTGAGAGAGGTACACCATTATTATCAGAGACTTACTTGGTACACTTATTTTTTTTTATTGGTTGCTCAAAACATTACAATGATCTTGACATATCATATTTCATACATTTGATTTTTTTTAAGACATGCACACATTTTTTAAGTTGTAAGTGGACACAATACCTTTATTTATTAATATGTGGTTCTGAGGATGGAACCCAGTACCTCACATGTGCTAGGTGAACATTCTACCACTGAGCTGCAACCCCAGCCCTGGTACACTCTTTATTGGTCATTCCTTCAACTTTTCTCTCTAAAGTCCTATTTTTCTTCACTTTCACTTATTTTCCTAAGAAACATCTTTATTTTTCTCTGCTCCAACTATCACTTATATTTTTAAAATGCTAATCAATCTTCAGATTAAGCTCAATGATATTTTATAGACAATTTTTTGTTATCATTATCTTTTCAGAGTATCTCAAGCTGAAAGCTTTATATTAAAAATGAAACATCATTATCTTTCTCTAAAACATTATTTTTAGTTTATTTTTATTAATTTTTGTGTAGATATACACTGTTTCCCTTTATACATCCATTTTTATGCTTCAAGAATTGTTTACTTCATCTGCAGTAATTCACATGTAACAGGACTAGCAGATACAAATCCCCAGCACAGTTCTCAAATGGGCCTCTGATTAATATGCTCATTTTTCTGCACTAGTCTTTTCTATACTTTCCACATGCATTCTAGATCCCATATATGCCTGCTTACCTCTTCCCATACTCATTTATCATTTCCTGAACTTATCATCTTTCAGTCTCCCAAGTCAAAGAATTGCTATTAACCTTTAATTATTCATTTTGATAAGTTTTGACATATAAACAGTTAACAAGTCAACCTTGTTGTACTTTGTTATGTAGTACATGTTTGTTATGTTTTTGTTCTATCCTAATAGTTAATTTTAAGTGCTGATTCTCCCTGATTGACACACCACCACTTCTTAATGGTTACTATAACTTGATAACTTGTCTCATTTCCTTCCATTATCTCCTATCAAAACCCTTCATCTTTTGTAAGCACAATCCTATTTTACATACAATCCAATCACATTTAAATTGGAACCTCTTCAGTGGTTTCTCATTTCCTATATGATAAAATATATTACTTTTTAAAGTTAGAATTGTTTGTGCTTATATCTCTAGTATCTCATTCGGCTACTTCATGCATAAACAATATGAAGAGTATAATTTTGTTGCTCCACAAATTCATTATCCTATCATATTTCCTTGACTTTTTTTGTTGCCCCACCTATCTGGTCTAGTACCTACTTTGCCCTACTAACTTCTTATTCTGTTTATCTACAAGAATCCTCATTATACAAATATTCAATATTTAAGTTCCTACTGTGTATTGAAGCAAAAATAATCATGAGAAGCATTATAAAGTTCATTAAAAGTCTTTTGTTCAAATCAAGATTGTATTTCTTACCTGTATGTGAATCAGTTTCTTGCTGATTGTAGAATGTCAAATAAATATGCATTGTAAATCAGTTGCTAAGTAAAATTCACAATACAATTTTATCATGTGTATGCTAAAAAATCACAGCAAAAGAAAGAAAAAAACAAAGATAAACACAGATATTCCTTGAAAGAAAAAGACAAAAGTTTCCTTTGAGAATTGATGCATCGATTGACAAGAGTTTAATTTTGAAAAAAAATAGTTTCTTTTACATTTTTTATGTAAAAGTCAAATGAAATGGAAGTTTTGATAACATGGTTTTACATACTGTTGTAAAAACCAAAAAATAAATCATTATAATAATCAGCACATGTGCAGTAACCTGTTGTTAAATTAAGGATAAAATCTAATACTATGTTTTATAATACTTTTTTTAGTTTTAATGTTTATAAAAAGTGGTAAAAATACATATTTTCACTACTGATAGTGAACTATGGTTTCTCATTTTAGTTCATTTAGTTCAGAGAAATCAGTAGATTTGATATAGGAGCACAATGGATTACATGGTACAAAGGTATACTTTGGATAGGGTTGTATTTCTGTACTGTGTGTTTTCCTCCCTCCCTGCCTCAGCCCTATTTGTATAAACTGTTTAAGTCAATATTACTTGTTAAGATACTTTAAGAATTACATGTCAAATATAAGAACTGGGACTTGAATAGTATTCAAATAATTTCCAATGTATGGATTTTAAGAAAATCTCTCTTGGGGCTTGGGTTGTGGCTCAGTGGTGTAGCGCTGACCTAGCACATATGATGCTCTGGGTTTGATCCTCAGCACCACATATAAATAAAATAAAGTTATTGTGTCCACCTGCACCTAAAAAAAGAATTAAAAAAAAAAAACTCTGTCTTCACAGAGTGGTCAATTCTAACACTTGATTTCTTTCTTTCTTTTGTTCTTTTTTTCCTTTCTTTCTTTGTTTAATAAAGGAGGGAATGTCAATATGAAAGTACTATGCTAACTCAGCCCTCAGGGAAAATAACCAAAAATGAATATGGTAAATAATAAATAAAAGGAAAGATTAGAAGGAAGTGGAAGAAAATGCTAGTTTATAGCAAAAGTATAAAAGAAGTTTCAACTATTGGTAAAATCAGGTTTTGATAATGGAGGAACAATATATATTACTTATAGATGCCACAGGATTTGCTGATTTCACACCCAGTCACCATAAATGTGTGTGATTTCAAAGTTAATATGTTCCCCAAATAGCCAGTTTTGAAAAATAAAATCCTTATTAAAATAAAATTGGTTGTATTAAATATTTCTATGCAAAAGCAAAAATAATTCCCAGTATAATAAAGAATCAAGTACAAATCTGGCAGAGGTCAAGTACTTCTTATTAAAACATCGAAAAATCTGTGGGTATGTTTTACTTTTCACAAGATATGAGAAAAATTGAAAATATTTTAGGTGAAACTTAAAAATATCAGCATGATAGTGGAAGAACTTCATGCTTTAATAATCATCTATTACAGCTTGTTTTTGAAAATTAGGAACTTAGTGATTTTTTTTAAAGTGATATCATGTGTATAGTAAACATGTCAACAATTTAATCATAATTTTTATAAAAGTTATTTTCATTATAAGAAATGTAGAAGTCTTATTGGTATCAATAAATTATATGTATGATAAAAATAATTATGCTAGAATTGCTGTGAATTGTATACAGATTCTTAGGGTAATAAATCTAACTTCTACAATATTTTCATCATATGTGTAATTATAACAAAAATCCTGCGTTTCATTATAAGCATCATGCTCAGATAATATGTGTGAAGAATCCATATAGTCAATTGAGGTATTGAACTTTACACATTTAGTAGTATGAATATAACATTTGTTATAGAGATGTGTTTCAAAAAAATACATATTTATAAGCGCTGCTTTTAAGATATGTACCTATTCAGAATGAGTCTCCTCAATTTAAAAAGAAGAAGAAAATGAATACTGGAGAAATTTATAAAGCATGAAATTTAGAAATGTATTCCCCCATAGATACATACTAGCTCAGATTATGTTGAGTAATTTGAGCATGCTATTCAGGAAATAAAAAGAAGGGAGAGAAAGAGAGGTAGAGGAATGATAGAAGGAAGGGGGAAAAGAGGAAGAAATAGCATTAAAGCTATAAATAATAGGAAGAGGACAGGAACACTGGAGAAGTGACCATAAAAATACATACATACATGTATATATGTAACTGGCTCACACAATTATGGAAACAGACATATCTCAGGATCTGCATGGGAGAGTAGGTAAACTGGAGAATAATCCACCCTGGAAAATCTGCTTTATTCAATCTGCTAGTTTAAGTACTATCTCTTCCCAAAATATCCTTAATGTCATATCAAGAATAATGGACAAACAATTATCTTACACACCCCATAGCTCAGTCAATTTGGCACATAAATTTAATCATTAATTAAAAGATATATAATGAGTCATGGATCTTATCAGAACATAAAATCTAAACTAACAAAGAAAATAAGAAAAACTATTACAGGAAGGAGGATGGATGAAGGAAGGGAAGAAGGAAAACAAGAAAAGTATAAACCCAAACAACTCTCAGAGTAGAGCAGCCAGCACACGGAGTGGATGCATGAATTATATTTCCACCTGCTGATCAGTATATTTGGATCTGCTTCTTGAACATAGAACACAAGAACATAACATTTCACATTCACAGTTACCACTTACCATGTCAGAAAAATGTCTGGTAATAGAACTGGCAGGTTCTTGAGGGGCAGCTCTATGGGAAGCTTTTGAGTTTGCTTCAGAGAAAGGGAATTTCCTTGTCACCTATTTACAAGTCTAAGGAGTTCAGATGTGTTATGTTATCCATGAATATTTCTTTCATGTAACAAGCAAGGAAAGGAAAGGTGAGACCACAAGAACTGATAGCCCTTTCTTCCTCTCCTCTTTTCTCTTCCTTCCCTTGCCCCCCTACATTTTACTTTGAATAATACTTCTGATTTTTCTTTTAATTTGCCATCAACCTTCTGCAGCATAGTGAAGCACATGGAGTAATTTTCAGAATAATATTTGTAAATGACTAAGTTCTTTTGACAACACATGGGTCACAAAGAAAACAATTCTAGTAGCAGTTATTAAAATTACTATGTGGAAAATTCTATGATTCTATGTTTCTTCATTTATTAACATGATATAGCCTTAGGTTAACAAAACCCTAATTTCAAAGTTAGCTCTGAGCATAAGCACAAATGACTTTTAGGAAAATAGTGTAATGTGATATGTAATTATCTGTGACACCTATTTGTAAAAATGTTGTAGGGCTTTCTAATGTAGTTTGAAACCAAGATTCATAATTGAAAGAAATGGAATTTTCAATCAGAGGTAGTAAAATAAAAATGTAATTTTTCATCTAAATTAATGAAATCTCTACAAAGAATCCCTCAGAGATGGCTGAACCATGCTGGTTGGCAAAAGAGTAATATGTCCTCTATGTAAGAGAAGCCATAAGCCAGTGCTCTGTTCTCCCTACCATTTGGAAATGACCTTTGGGTAAATCCACTGCTCTTGAGTAAAGTTATGTAACTTAGGAATTTGAAATTTAAAGAATATATAGATATTTGAACATTTTATTTTGCTTTTTTATTTTTAATATTTGAATTTTATAGTCCAGATTTACTTAAATATAAGTAAGTGAACCTACACAATGATAAATCCTTTTTCTTCACGTTTTAATAAATATAATCTAAGTAAAACATTTATATTGATATAGTCAAGCAAAAAAGAAGTGATATTTTAGGGATTCTGATTCTTCCTTAAACATATAGTGATTGGAAAAAGTGATCTTCAATAATGTAGGAAAAGTAACAAGAAGTTACATCTACCTTGCTTTGCAAATTGCCTTAATTATTCTACATAAGTCAGAATAGACATAAATTCAATAAGTCTGGTAACCTTTCCATAATGCTATATTTCATTTTCTATGCTTACCATAGAAATAAGAAATTCGCTTTCATAGTACATAAAATAGGTGTCAGTTCATTGGATCTGGCAAATTCTAATGAATGAGAAGGTATAAAAATGACTACATATATATATTATTGTCAATGAAATCAGATTCAGGCAAATCCGGTTAGAAACTTCCTTGAGTACTTGAAATCTTCACATTTTAGAGACATAAACATGTTGAATATGTTTTATTAGAGCATTCTTGGTCATTGTTTATCTTCCTCATTAAAGGAATGCACTGAATGTTGGGGATATGCTGACATTGGTAGAGTGCTTGCCTTGCATGCACAAGGCCCTGGGTTCAATACCCAGCACCACCAAAAAAGAAAAAAAAAAAAAAAAAAAAAGAAAGAAAAAGAAAAGAACACATTGCATTAGTGAACCATACTCTAGATTTAGGGTCAAAAGAAGACCTAGGTTGAAACACCTTTTATATTAATACCTAGATTTCTAACTAATGTAAGCCACTTTAGCCTCTCTCTTCCTCAGTTGAATGCATAAGTCAGAAGGGGTCATTCTCTCTGTAATTGATTTAGATTTGTAGGAGAACCTTAATTATAATTACAAACTATACTTTCAAATAGCTGATTGTAGAAGAAAGTCAAACACAAAATTCAGAATAATGTTTTTTTTATCTTCTTTAATTTATCATGTTACATGCATCTATATGAGTGTTATGAGATACTATAGGAAAGTGGGGGGAAAGTCATGTGATCACTGGTCTTTATTTGCTATCCATAAAAACTCGCATCTTCTGATTGGTCCAACTTTCTATCTGGTCCTTTATGCTGACATTGATTTAAATGTTTGCATTCCACAAGTCTCAACATTTTACTTATTCCATCATACCCTGCTTGTTCTGAAAGTAACACTCCCTCTATTTCCAGACTTCCAGTGCCATATTCTCTTTATGAATAGTAAAGGTCATCTTATTCCTTTACACTGTTGTGATGAACAGAAACAGTGTCTGCTTAATTCCCATCAGCTTATACACTGTATATAACCATGTTGTTTCTCCATTAGCCTGAACAAATACTGCTTCTTCTCAGTGAAACTCACCTGTTTTCTTATATATTGCTCACGCAATTAGTCTATTATAACCCCGTTAATCATATATCCCAATCTTCTGGCTTTTTATTTACTCTACCTCCAGCCCTCATGAAGAAGCTGTTTCAAGATAGAGACCTCTTTCTGAGGCTAAAACCAGTGGTGCTCTACCACTGAAGTACACTTATAGCCACCCCTACTGTTTTTTTTTTTTTTTAATTTTCGAGTGAGGGTCACATAAAATTGTACAGTCTGGTCTCAAATTTTGGGACAAGTGATTCTCTTGCTTCAGCTTCCTCAGTTGTTGAGATTACAGGCTTTCTCTACCATGCCTGACTCCCAAGACACCTGTTTTAATATCTGAGCTGACTAAATTGACCCCTTAAGATCTGAGGCTTTTTTCCTCATAACTTAGGGAGATAGAAGAAAAATCTTTCTGAGATGCTGGGCAGATAGATAGATAGATAGATAGATAGATAGATAGATAGATCTATCTATCTATCTATCTATCTATCTATCTATCTATCTATCTATCTATACATATATATTATAGACTTTTAACCTCTTAAATTTGAAATATTAAAAGCCAAGAATTTTATTTTTATTTTTATATTACTTTCATAAGGCATGAAAACCAACATGGATGATATTTAGCATTGAGGATAGGAAAATTTATGTGCGCTTGATTTGTAACCTCTAAAACTATATACACATAGCTGTGCTAAACAGAAACAGCACCACTGAAAGGGATACAAAATTTTATAATAAAAAATGACCTAATAATCATTAACACCATTTACACTGAAAGTGCTTTTTAGCAGTCATAGCATCTTAAAAATATTTATAAAATTCCAATGCTAAAATAAAAATAGATTAGTTAATGCTAGATAAAACTGATATTTTTATTGTGAATTGAGCTGTGATAAACATTGATGTGGCTGCATTACTATAGTATGCTGATTTTAAGTCCTTTGGGCATAGACTGAGGAATGGGATAGCTGGGTCAAATGGTGGTTCTATTCCTAGTTTTCTAAGGAATATCCATCATGCTTTCCAGATTGGTTGCACCAATTTGCAGTCCCACCAGCAATGCATGAGTGTGCCTTTTCCCCCACATCCTTGCTAACACTTATCATTGTCTATATTCTTGATAAGAAGCAAACTAGATGCCCTTCAATAGATGAATGGATAAAGAAACTGTGGTGTATATACACAATGGAATATTACTCAGCATTAAAAGAGAATAAAATTATGGCATTTTCAAGTAAATGGATGGAGTTGGAGAAAATAATGCTAAGTGAAGTAAGCCAATGGGGGGGGCATGAAAAGTATTGAGGAACTTTGATGGGGTCAAAGTGGAGGGAGGAGTGAAGAGGGGGTATAGGGATAGGAAATATGATGGAATGAGATGGACATCATTACCCTAGGTACACCTATGACTGCAAGAATGGTGTGATGCTACATTGTGTAGGACCATAGAAATCTAAAGTTGTGCTGCAATTGTGTACACTAATCAAATTGCATTCTGCTGTCATATATACCTAATTAAAATACATTTAAAAACTGATGTTTTTAAAAATATTTTATTTATAAAATACATGCATGATATGTATTATCGTTATTTTACTACAAAATAAGTCAAATTATAACCTTAATGTAAATATAAAAATTAGATAGTCATTAAAAATTTATTTCGGCTGGGCCTCTGTAGTCCCAGTGGCTCTGGAGGCTGAAGCAGGAGAATAACAAGTTCAAACCAGCTTCAGCAAAAGTGAGGCACTAAGCAACTCAGTGAGACCCTTTCTCTAAATAAAATACAAAATAGGGCTGCAGCTGTGGCTCAGTGGTTGAGTGCCCCTGAATTCAATCCTTGGTACCCCTCCCCCCCAATAAAAAGCTATTTCAAAGAACAGAGATGAGGTTTACAAATTACTGTATTTATAGTTATTGACCAGTATTTTGAAAGACTGTAATTTTCCTCAACATATGAGCTGTTCACTAAATGATGAAAAATGTGATTGACTCTGGTAAAAGTGAAAATAGACAAAACATATAAACATATTAAATAAAATGCAAAACAGGTGGCCCGAGTTGTGGCTCAATGGTAAAGTGTTTGCCTAGCATGTGTGAGGCACTGGGTTTGACTCTCAGCACTGTAGGAGTTCTGTGTTTGGGACTGGGGTCCCTCATGACTTTATGACTGTGGTGTGCTTCGTGCCTGGGAAAGTTTCTGTGCAAAGGCATAGGATGCCCAGTTGCTATGGTAATGCCCTCCATGCTATAGTGTCTTATCAGCTTTGACCTTAATCTTAGGCATATAACTCCTGGGAATAAAGGAATTTGCTTGCTAGATAACTACAATGTTTCACCAAGCTCTGGAGCTCCTGGATCTGCCAGCTTAACAGTCACTTTAGACAATGGACTTTCTTGAGAGCTGCGTTAAGCTAGTGACATTGCATATTATAACTATAAAATGTAACTACAGAATAAGAAACCTTACTGATACTCTAAACAATTATGTAGTTATGGTACTAATTGCCTAATACAAACTATTGATATGAATAAAGTTTGGCAGCTTGGTCTCTCAGCCAATCTGCCACCTTCCCTGCCTCTGCACTTTGTGTCACTCTTTATTATTATTCTTTACAACTGGCACTCAACACTGGGGCATGAGAAGAGTTTTCTTCCCACATAGCTGCTCACTCCACAGACAGTTCGGGACAACAAAAGCTATTTTAATAGAGACCCTTCCAGATGTTGACAGTTAAAGGGGAAGGGAATAGTTACTTATGCCTGTAGTATGCTTTTGATGCATCTTTCACCTGCTGGTACTGATCCCTAATCAGTAACTATGGGAAGTTCTTTATTGTGTGCTCAACGACGTCATCAGGCAGAACTTTCTTTTTTACTTTGCAAGGCTGGATATACCTTAAGCAACACTGACCTTGCTGCCTCACTGATAGAAATAGATTCATCTTGTTACCCAGAAAGTGGCTCATTACATTCAAAAGATTGGGAGGAGGTAAGTAAGATACTTCATGAGGAACCACGTGCTCCCATTACTGTGCTAGATAGCTGGTATCTTTGCCATGATGCAGTGATTAAAACCCCTCTTTTTAAACCTACCTGCTCTTCTCCTTCTGTGCCTGGCTATTTGGCCACTTTAAACCCACCCACTACTCCCCCTGTGGTGGCAGCACATCCCTGGCAATATCACTCTGCCTGGAGCAATCCCAGAGCCAATGGCCCCTGTAACTAATACATTGCCATTGCCTCCATGGTGGGCTGTGGCAGCTGCCTGATGCCCATCTAGATCCCAGTAAATTGAGTGTTTTGGACAAGCTGTGGAGGAGAGGGAGTCTCAAAACTTTTCTGTCTATCCTATTAAGATAAATTCTGCTGACCAGCTAAAATATGAACAGTTAACTTTTACTGCATTTAGAGTTGCAACTTACCCACCCAGGGCAAAAGGTGGGGGGCATCTGTTTTTCCAACATTCCTCCCAAAATTCTCTATTGCTCAATTGATTGTAATTCCCTATGTTTCTTTTCAACAACTTTTAAATGAAAGGGGAAATACAGGGTTTCACTACTATTATTGAAACATGTTTATCAGTTACTGTAAGTATACCTAAATTAACTATTATTATTCCTTACCACATATAAACAAATAAAATAAAGACCCACCAATGAGTAAAAATATATTTTTTAAAAAATTGAAAAGATGGTGAGCATTTTTTTGTATACTTGTTGATTGATTGTATATCCTCCTCTGTGAAGTGTCTGTTTAGATCTTTGGCCCATTTGTTGATTGGGTTATTTGTTTTTTTTTATTGTTTAACTTTTTGAGTTCTTTGTATACTGTGGAGATTAGCATTCTATCTGAAGTGTGAGGGGTCAAAATTTGTTCCCAGAATGTAGGCTCCCTATTTACCTCACTTATTATTTCTCTTGCTGAGAAAAAACTTTTTAGTTTGAATATGTCCCATTTGTTGATTCTTGATTTTAACTCTTGTGCTATAGGTGTCCTATTCAGGAATTTGGAGATGGAGATTAGGGCCAACTTTTTCTTCTATTAGATGCAGAGTCTCTGGTTTGATTCCTAGCTCTTTGATCCATTTTGAGTTAACTTTTGTGCATGGTGAGAGAAAGGGATTCAATTTCATTTTGTTGCATATGGATTTCCAGTTTTCCCAGCACCATTTGTTGAAGATGCTATTCTTTCTCCATTGCATGCTTTTAGCACCTTTGTCTAATATAAGGTAGTTGTAATTTTGTGGATTGGTCTCTGTGTCCTCTGTTCTGTACCATTGGTCTACCCACCTGTTTTGGTACCAGTACCACGCTGTTTTTGTTACTATTGCTCTATAGTATAGTTTGAAATCTGGTATCACTATACCACCTATTTCACTCTTTCTGCTTAGAATTGCTTTAGCTATTCTGGGTCTTTTATTTTCCAGATGAATTTCATGATTGCTTTTTCTATTTCTGTGAGGAATGCTATTGGGATTTTGATTGGCATTGCATTAAACCTATAGAGTACTTTTGGTAGTATGGTCATTTTAATGATATTAATTCTGCCTATCCATGAGCAAGGTATATCTTTCCATCTTCTAAGGTCTTCTTCTATTTTCCTCTTTAGTGTTCTGTAGTTTTTGTCGTAAAGGTCTTTCACCTCTTTTGTTAGGTTGATTCCCAAATATTTTATTTTATTTTATTTTATTTTATTTGAGGATATTGTGAATGGGGTGGTTGTCTTGATTTCCCTTTCAGAAGATACACAATCAATCAACAAGTACACAAAAAAATGCTCACCATCTCTAGCTATCAGAGAAATGCAAATTAAAACTACTATAAGATACCATCTCACTCCAGTAAGAAAGGCAGCCATTATGAAGTCAAACAATAACAAGTGCTGGTGAGGATGTGGGGAAAAAGGTACACTTGTACATTGCTGGTGGGACTGCAAACTGGTGCAGCCAATTTGGAGGGCAGTATGGAGATTCCTTGGAAAGATGGGAATGGAACCACCATTTGACCCAGCTATTCCCCTTCTCGGACTATACCCAAAAGACCTAAAAAGAGCATACTACAGGGACACAGCTACATCAATGTTCATAGCAGCACAATTCACAATAGCTAGACTGTTGAACCAACCCAGATGCCCTTCAACAGATGAATGGATTTAAAAATGTGGCATTTATACACAAAAGAATATTATTCAGCATTAAAAAATAACAAAATCATGGCACTTGCAGGGAAATGGATGGCACTAGTGCAGATTATGCTAAGCGAAGTTAGCCAATCCCTAAAAAACAAATGCTGAGTGTTTTCTCAGATATAAGGGAGGTGACTCAAAACAGAGTAGGAAGGAAAAGCATGGGAAGAAGATTACCATGAAACAAGGAAAAGAGGAGGGAGGGAAAAGGAGGGAGAAGGGGAATTACACGGAAGACTGAGGAGACACTCATGGGTTCACAAAATACAAATATGATGGTGTGAGGGGGAAGGGAAGAGAGAGAGAGAGAGAGAGACAAAGATAAGTGTTACAGTAGAATGAGTAGAGAATAGTGATGGGAGGGTAGGGGGGATAGAGAGGGCAGCAGAATACAACTGACACTAGGATTGCTGTATGTATACACATGGATGTATAACCAATGTGATCCTGCAATCTGTACATGTGGAAAAATTAGAATTCATACCCTAATTGAATCAAATGTGTGATATGCCAAGATCATTGTATTGTCTTGAGCAACTAATAATAAAAAAAGACAGAAAAAAATAAATAAATAAAAATAAAACCAAAGTGCCTCCAAAAAAAAATTGAAAAGAAATTCTTATATGAATAAGTAAAACAATAACACAGTAATTATATGTCTGCAATCTTATTTTAATTGCAATTTAAAACATCTCCTTTACAACATTATGGCCTCATATTCTAATATTGGGAGGACTACAAGTTACAATTTAATTAAACTTTAAATGTATATGTAGATCAAGAAAAATTCTATATTATTATTATTAATCATTTAAAATCTCCTACATAAAGTTTTTTTATGCTTTACTATTTTAGTACAAAATGGAATATATTCAAGATTTGATATCTACTCTTTAACTTTCATTTCAGCAATAATTTTTTTCTTTTAATTTTTTCTTTTAATTTTTTGTAGTTGTAGATGGACCGAATGCCTTTATTTGTTTATTTTTATGTGGTGCTGAAGATCAAACCCAGTGCTTTACACATGTGAGGCAAGTGCTCTGCCATTGAGCTACAGCCCCAGCCTCCAATTTGTTTTTAAGAAAAAAAAACCCAAAAGTTTTGAACTGTGGTTCTATTTTTCTTTTATGTAAAACTGAGTATAGTAGATATCATACTTTTTACAAAGATTGAGATCCACCCTCTTTACCATAGCCATGATGTCTTGGCACCCAGCCCCACTCTCCAGGGCTCATGACTCTTTCAGAGTAATTACATAGGAACATTACCAAAGACAGTCCTTAATCACATCACATTGACACATCTAATTAACCATCACACTCCTCTTAAAAAATGTTAGCAAATTCAATCTAGATGACACTAAAAAAATCTGAGCCCTATATCCTTTTATGACTTAATTTCCTCCTATTCTCCTCATTGTGAACAGGCATCTGTGCATATGTATATGTATATGTGTGTGTGTGTGTGTGTGTTTGTGTTTGCACATTTTGTGTTTATTGTTTGCAATGAGGTCCAATGTTTTATTATATTAAGATCAAATTAATTTTATGATTTCATTCAAACAGATACTCCCTTGAATCTCTGAATATCTGGACTTCCATGTAATTTGTGTCATAGTTTATATGTATACATATACATTGATAATGTACATGATAGCATTATTTACAGTTACCCAAGTTTAAATTAAATAAATGTGGTACAATCACAAGAATAAAAAATGTACAGTAATAAAAACATATAAAAACATGACTATAATGTGAATGATATTCACACATATGATATAGAATGAAGGAAGACAGATACAAAATAATTCATCCTGTAAGATTCCATTTAAATGAAGTTCAAAACAGGTCAAAATACATTCAGGTGTAAGGTATTAATCAGCAGGCAAACAGAACATAGTCATCAGAAGCAGGGTTGGGGGATTTGTTGTGAATTCCATAGGGGATGTTACAGTTTTTGGCCTCATTGGTGTTTACAGCAGTGTTTCCACTGAGATAATTCACCAAGGTGTTAAATTATCAGTAGTATGATTTTTCTGTATGAGGTTTATACATTGATATAAAAGGTTTATTAAAATGACTAGTGATCAGGTAGTTAATAAAAAGAATGCAGGTGTCAAGCTTGATTAAGAACATACACGATTTTGTAATTGGTTGATAACTATAAAATGCATGTAAAAGATAATAGGAGGATATATTTTCACTGAAAGCAGGGATGAGATTGTGAAAAATACAGAATTTCTAAATGAGGGGTATAAATTTTAGCCTGAGTATAATAATGAACTACTGAAAATTTTATTCTATTTTGCCAGGTTGAGGAACATTGTCACAAACTATAAATTATTCAATCCCATTGGAGATGGTTATGTAATTCAGAAGAGATTGATAAAATTAATGATTGCTTTAAAAGTCAGTGACTAATAGGCCTAGTTGCTATGTGCACAGGTGTCTCTCCTTCCTTTCTCTGGTATAAGTAAATGGGTAACTTGATTCCACAGTGCTGGCAAGGCTCCCTGTCATTATCTGTTGCTCTAGTTGGGGAACTCCAAGCCCAACTGTCAGTGATTGAGTTTTTCCCTACTGCTACTTAAAAAAAATCCATAGATCTCCACCCCAGGGAATGAAATCTTGGATCCAATGTTCTGTTATCGACTCATGTCCCAATGTTATTCAACCTCTCAATCTGTATGCAGGATGACTTGTTATTTTATCTTGGACTAAATCATCCCAGATTCTTTAGAATTTCTTCTTGCCTCATTTGACATTTGTTGTTTGTTTAGTAGCTTATCATACTCTCAGTATCCCATCCTCGGTTTACCTTTCTTTTGTTCTACACTTTTATGAATCATCTCTCCATTGCTCTAGTTTTAAACATGAATATTGTGCTGCTTATCTCCTTGGCTTCTATCCTACCATGACATTTGTAAAATTATAATTATGATCATAAGCCTAAATGCCAATAGCAGGAAACATTAAGCAATACAAATCTTGATAATCCAAGGCAGATAATAATAAATAAATGTTTCTTTGGTTGGTAAGCATATTAGTGAATATTACATGACATTTGCCATACATTAAATAATTTTTGGTCCATTTGACATTTTAAATATTTATTTTTAAGCTATTTACTAGCAGCTGAGAATTTTCCTATAATATCATGTTTGATTATTATGCTTTATTTTTTATTTAGATGTTTCCAAGAATTGTTAGTTTATAATCTGGTAACAATGAATGTTAACTTAGTGGTCACTTAGAGTTAGATCTATTTCTCCTAGAGATGATTTTTTTTTGTTATTTATCAACATTAAGACAGGACTTTATTATTATGACCTCAGAAATCTATTGCTAATAAATTCAACTAATCATGTTAACAATTAATATTAGTAATGTAGCTAAAATGCTTTAAAAATCCCAAATAAACAAACAACCCTAATTAATCATTTTTCATAATAAATATTTATGTATGTATATGTGTATGCCTGTGTTGTCTCTGTATGTGTGTGTATGTCTGTGTGTACATATATGTATACTGTGTATACATACGTGTATGTGTGTGTACATCCATGTAATGAATAATTTAGATAGATTTGTCTAGATTTTTACTAGTCCTCTGAAAATTCAATTCAAACTAGATGCCCATGCTCGTGAGATGAACTGGGTTCAAAGGAGCTGGCTGAAACATTAAACTAAGAAAACAGCAAAGAAACCATGCAACACATGGACATGAGTTTCTCAGGTTGAGGGTGGGACTGCTGTCCGACCTTCAGAGTCCTCTTCCACGCTGGAAGGGAAGAGAGTGAAATCACCCAGAACCCCTCTATTTATTAGAGAAAAGACATTCCATAGAATATTCCACCCAAATAAGGCAGGGGATAGTATTTCAAAAGACAGGTTGCCCAATCCCATTTGGTAAAGCTCAATCCCAGATCTGAGGCACTTCCTTGCAGAGCTGAGGGAAAGGCCACTTGCTTCATGTTGGGACCTCTGCTGGCCACGGAAGTGCCATTGCTGGGGAAAGAGGAAGAAAAACCACTGTTGGGAAATCCCCAGTCTTGTGATTCTGGTCTTGTGATTTTCCATGTACGTGACAGTTAGAGCTTGAGAAATGGCTCCCATATATGTGCCTGAACGGCCCCAAGATATGGCTTCCGCAAACACACAGAATAACTCCCCAGCAACAGGAGCACACATACCTAATGGGGTATTGTTTCTGTAACTAGGGTAATGGGGCTCTGTTTCTGTAACTGGGGTGACTAGGCTACCCCAACCTGGGGGACTCTCCGATCTGTGATTGGCCCCTGCCTTTACCCCCCCCCCCCCTTCTCCTCTCTATATGTAAGTCCTCTCCCTCCACAATAAACTGAGTTGCTGCGCCATCTCGGCTGACTCAACTCCCAACTCCCTGTGATTTTTGCCAGGCTGGGTGGCGGCCGGGTCATCAACACGACACTTACCCTCTCGCTCAGCCCGGGGACACTCACTAGCTGGTCTAGTGATTCTCCTCAACTTCTGTCAGAGGGTGGGTCCAACAGCTTCGCACAGTGAGTGGCACATGATGCCTGTCCAATAACCCTTACTCAAGGCTGAGGGGGAGGGGGTGCTTACCTTGTGCACAGGGTGGTGCCCGACATTCACTTATTTAAATAAAACTAGATTTTTTTCCCTAAACTATCCTTTACAAAACCTTTAAAATTCTTAAAAAAAATTGTGTATGCATCTAGTTAATTTAAGTAGAAACCTCTGTCAATCATAGCATGTTTTTACCTCTCCTATCCATTCTACTAGCAATTCCTTTTGCCTCTAGGTATGTTCCATTGCCTCTTCTAGGTTTGAAACTGCCCATATTTTGGAATTCCTGCTCCCATTTCTTATATTTTTATTTATCCCTCCCCATTTCCCTGAAATTAATAGAATTAAAGGTGTACACTGTTCTCCAAAAATCCTGTTTGTGGTCCACCCAGCATTATACCTCTTGCAGCTAGCCCTTTGAAGACTATTGAGATTTTCTTCACATCCTTGACAATATTTTATATCTATTGTCTTTTTGCCAGTAGCCAATCTAACAAGTGTGAGGTATCATCTCATTGTAATTTTAACTTCCATTTCTCTGATGTCTAGACCAATGATTTGTTCTCTGAGAAGAAATTTTTCATGGATCTGTTGACCATTGATATGCCTTTTTTATTAATGTCTTTTCAGGTCTCTTTTTCATTTTTAATTGACTTATTCATTTTATTGTTACTGAATAGCCTAATTCCTTATGTATTTTGAATATAGCATGCATATATTTTTCCCAGTTGACCTGAAATGTCCATATACTCGAATTTTGACTACTTTCCCAAAATCAACACTTATACTCTTCCACTTGGAAATTACTAGTTAAAATTCCATAATTCTATTTCCATTGCATCAAGACCTACTATACTCTGAAAGCTGTGAACTTTCTGTTTTTGCCTTGGGAATACTCTTTTACAGTTGAGAATAGCTCATTTCTAATTTTAAATAGTTATCAGTGCCTATGTTGATTTTCAGAGATTCTAGTTCTCTAAGAGAGTACAGATCTATGTAAGTAGGTCTTCCTTTTTGCTCTTTCCTCAAATCCTGCTTTCTCCTTCATAGATGCTAATAGCATAATCTTGTTATTTTTGTTTCATTCCTAAATTTCTAAAATTTAATCTCCTATAGTTAAAAGAGTAATTTGATGTTTTGTTTAATAATCTATTTTTACATCTAGAAAAGATTATAGTATTAGTAGGTGTTAGTTCTTTTTTCACTATAAAAATTTACTAAACACTTGGTTTAATACAACACAAATTTATTACCTTAAATTTATTACCCAGTTCTAGGAGTCACAGTTCCAAATGTTTCTCAGGGGGCTAAAGTCATGGTGTTGGTAGGCAAGGGTGCATTTCCTCTGGAAGCTCTAGAGAGAATCCATTTCCTCCCTAGGGAGAATCCTCCAGGTATGTTCCATTGCCTCTTCTAGGTTTGAAACTGCCCGTATTTTGGAATTCCTACTCCCATTTCTCCATCTACAAAGCTAGGAAGTCTGAAGAAAATGTTCACTATAATGTCATATCTCTGACCTCTTCATTTGCCTTCCTCCTCCATTCATAGATAACTTTGTGATAACATTGCTGTAGTTGGAATATTCAATATAATTTCTCCATCTCAAGGTCAGCTAATTAGCAACCTTAATTTTATCTACAATAAAATTTCATAACTGCCAATTTATTTAACAGATTCACTCATATTGAGAAGTAGGACATGGATATGTTTGGAAGTGACAGTACTAATTTGGTTTACTTTATTTTCAATAAGTGTTCAGATGTTAATTTTTTTTATTTAGAGTGATTACCTGTTTAATCTCTACTGTATGTTTTTGGGTAGGTGAGTTGGTGACATTGTTCTAATCACAAACATATATTCAAAATCAATTAAAATATCATTGTAATAATTCATTGTTTATTGACATAATATCCCCTACAAATAAAGACAAACAAAAAAGACTATATAAAACAATAGAGTAGTACCATTTAACTGCAGAGATATATTTGAAGACCTGCCACTGGATTTCTAAAATCACAGAGAGTACCAAATCAGGTAATGTGGTTGTCATCCTGTATATACATATCCATCCTACAGTTTAATCGATAATATAAATAAATTACAGTAAGAAATCAGCAAGAAAAGTCATTTAAAACTTATGATTTTCTTATTTCTGGGATTAGCCTAATATTTTTCAAACATAGTTGTCTATGCAAAAGTGAAAATGTGGATAGGGGAGAAACCTCTCTAATGATAAAACAAGTTTGAGTCTTTGGGTAATGCAGAGCCAAAAATTGAATTCTGTCTCCAGAAATCATTCAAGACATGTATAACAGCATGACCAACTCCCACAACCTTTGTCAAATAATTTCTTAATATAAAAAGGATCATTATTATTTTTAAACCATTTAAATTTTTTAAACCATTTATTTTTAAACTATTTAAATGTTATTTTACAGAACACAGGAGTCAATGAGAATAATTAGTAATTGTTGATAGTATTGGTTATCATTATTATAGAATTCCTGCCAGAAGAAATGTTTCTAATAGAATTATATTAATTAATGATGTTAAAATGTCTCCATGGAAAGCAACTGTTTGCTTATAGTTATTGATTTGAAAACTTTTATCCTGTTAAAATTAGACTACACTAAAAGGTGCTGAAAAGACTGTTCTAGTTCTCTAATTCCCATTCTTTCCTGTCACCTGTTGGTTACATCCTTTAACATCTGCTCTGAAATAATTTACCATTTCAGCTCTGTTCAACTTCAGCATTTGTGACTCATTCTGCTTTTCTTAATCATTTCCAAGAAAGTAATCGTAATCTCCCGCAATTGCTTTGGAAAGAGGAAGTAGAACACATCTAATCCCTTTCATCATGATTTAAACTTGATGGTACATAATTCCCTAAATTCATCAAATCATGTTTATAAAAATAAATTTCAAATGATGACAAATTGAAGCATGTATTTTTATATCTCCTCTGATAAGGACCCATTGTATCCATAAGTCTTTGAAGATTTCAAGAAGACAAATTTCCTATTTTTTGTTACTTGACCCACTCTATTTTGTTTTTCAGTGAGAACTGTGAAAAATTTGATGTGCCATCAAATTTGCTTTTGTGTATGGGCATGGATACTATTTTATTAGGTTTGTGTTTTTCTATATTTATATCTGAAGTTTATTTCACTTTATCTGTTCTACTCTTAATGGCCAATCTGATATTTTGAGAGTGTCTTTTCTCTCTCTTTTCTCTCACTTTTTAAGGATTTTCTTTTTCAAAAGATAAATATATATATTTTTAAAATTTCATAATGCCAGAAAATTATTAAAAACAGCAGAAGGGCTGTGTCCTCTTTTTCTCTGAATACCATTTCATTTCTGGAAATGTACTTTTTATTCATATTCATGAGAAACTAAATGAGTGGATCAGTCCTTCTTACTATTTCAACTGTTTGCATACATTGCTGTATTTTCACTTATCATATTATATATTGTCATTCAACTTTCTAATTCAAAGATAAAGACTTGGTCTTGTTTATATTCTTATCACATACCCATCCCATAGTTAATCGACATTTTTTTCTTGAGAAGAAAATCACTTTTTAAAACAGTTTCTCTCTGTTAGCGATACTTTATTTGCTTATTTATATTTTCTTCATTGTAAAACAAAAAGTTTTATAAATTTCCTGATTTAAGAAATTATCTCCAAAGTTATTCATTCATCAATAATTATTAAAAATACTCAATATAATTTTATGTGTAGTCAGTCATCTTAAGCAGTACCATTAGTTGTATTTTTCTTTTGATTTTTAGAGAAGGATTGTTGTTTTGATTTTTTTTTTTAATTTTATGATGTGTTTGAAGAAATCCTTCTGGATAGTTCAGGATTTCCTGTTTAATCGACATGAGTTTTTTATAGGATTCATATACATGGCCCATGTCAACATTTCTCATTGCTGACAGTTTGTAATTCTTTTTTACCTTTATAATTTTACAATGAAATGGAGGATGAAGTTTGTGACTTTTAATCTCTTTTCTAAAGATAACCAGATACATAAATTACAAATGTATTTAGAAAATCTTATATTTTGCAGCTTTGATTTCAAACTGTTAAAATTAACCATAATACTTAGACCTAATTAATAAAAGTAGTATTTAAATTTACATTTTGGTATATAGACAGAGATATATAGAATTACTCTCATAAGAATAATTCAATCTAATCACATTTTAATATTATTACATTTAGAATCCTATACCATCATTAGCCTTTTGCTTTCAAATCAAAGCTTTGATAATGCTTTTCATTAATTCCAATCCCTTTATTAAGGAGACTCATGCTTACACAGTCGGCTCTCCCTTGATTCATTTCCTGAATTTACTGCCTATAGACAATTTAGATCTCTGCAATTTCATTTCCCAAATTCATTCACATGTCAATACTCTAAGAAATCAATTTTACCTCTTTTGTTTTCATACTACCAAAGTCTCCTAACACATTCTTACCAATAACCATGTTTTCTCCTACTTCCCTGAGATAATTGAAGTCATAATAAGAGAAACAAGGCTGCCTCTTCCTTCCACTCACTTCTTACAAAATGTTCTATATTCTTTAATACTATTATTGTTGTGAAACTGTTTCAAGAATGCTCACCAGACATGTGGCAGCATTAATACCATTTGAAATTTACTTTACTTTCATTGTATTATTATTATTATTACAGTTGTTGTTATTATTTTATTGTTATTATTTAGTTCTGGTAGCTTACTCAGGGTTTTTCACACACTATACATGTATTTTTTCACTAAGCTGCATACCAGGAAACCTCTCAGTTTTACATTATCTCTATCTTATTCTATCCTGAACCAATTCTAACTTGTATAACTGCTACATGTTAGCCACCTTAAATTTTAAAAGGTTTTTTTAATCCATATTCTTCTGTAAATATTATATTTTTCTGTGCCTCTTTAGGAGCAAATGTTGAAAAAGCTGTTCCATATCTGCTGCCTCTAAATTCTTTTATACTTTTCTATCTCAAATTTACTTTATCAGGCTATTCCTCTGTTACTCCCCAATGCCCTTATATGAACATCATTTGTGCTAAATGAAGATAAACTTGGTATGAACAATTTTTGTTTTTCATATCTGTAATTCACTCTGTGGGAATGAACCCTGTAACTCACCCTCAATTTCTTAACTTGTCTTCATAAGCTTGGCATTATGTTTTCTCCCTGTCACCCTGACTGTTCCTTTCAAATCTACTGTTTATTTCTTTGAAGGCCACACATCTGAATGGTTTAGAACTCATTTTTCAGAACTAGGAGGTTTTATATATTGTGGCTATAAATATCATATAGAGGTTGATGCCTCTCAAATGCGAATCCCTTTGTCTGCACACTGGAATAAATTTCAGCTATGTGTTTCCAAATGGTTTCATAACAACTTCAGCTGAATTTTTTAAATTGACATCAAAATTTATATCAAAAATTGATTTGAGTTCTCATTCCTAGACCACACCAATGTGGTATTTTGAAAAATCTTTCCTATTAGTCAAGGGCCATCTCTTCTTTCGAGTTTCTTAAGCCACACAAGCAAGTAATTAAGGATTAACTTTTAAAGACACCTAGATCCTAATCACTTGTTTACTGTCCATGTCCTCCTCATCTTGGAAAAAACAATCATCACCTGTAATTTAATTTGGCAACTTCAAGATAAGTTCGTTCAAATGTGATATGTATTATTTTTTGTGTTTCCATATTATATTTTACTGGTTCTCCCTTCACAAATCTTACTTTTTGAAAGCAACATACATGCACAAACATTTTTCAGTAAAACTTTTAGGAACTAGAATGGAACCCAACTATACCACTCCTAAGTATTTATCCTAAATAATTAAATTCATCATACTACAGTGATACATATACCCCTGTTTATAGCAGCACAATTCTCAATAGCCAAACTGTGAAAGCAGACTCAGTGTCCATCAGTGGTTGAATGAATTTTATTCAGCCATAAAGAAAAATGAAATTACATAATTTGCAGAAAATGGTTGGAACCTGAGAATATCATGTAAAGCAGAATAAGTGAAATTCAAAAGTCAAGTATTATTCTTATATATGGAAACGGGAGAGGAAAAAAGGTAATAAGGGATCTCATGAAATTGGAATGGAGATCAGGAGAGAAGAAAGGTACCAGAGGGAGGGAGGAGAGCAAGGAAAGAGGAAATATTGGGGATTAATATTGGCCAAATTATATTGTTATATTGTGTGAATGTGTAACAGCAAATCCCATCATTATGTACAACTATAATGTGCCAATAAAAATATAGAAAAAAAAATAGGAACTAAATATGAAAGGGTAACTAAAATTACCAACGTTGATAAAACCCTTCCAATATGAGAACTTGGTACTGCAGCTAGAAAACAAAGACAAAAACAGGTAATTTGTTAGAAGTACAGAAATGAGAAACTGAAAAAACACTCAGAGAATTTATTTTCAGAAAGGCGATACAAAATAAGTTTCCTTCATGAAACAAAAACAATAAACTTAATCCAAAAAATTATTAGAGCAAGAACCATAGCTCATAGAATGTTTTTAATACTCTTTTTGTAGGCAAATCTTAAAATATTCCCAAAAGAAGGACAAAATTATACAAATATGAAAAAGAAGGGAGAAATTACATGAAATTAGGTGATCAGTTCAGATGACCAACATTAACCTAGTAAAATTTTTAGAATAATAAATTAGGAAAAACTTGGAAAGTAAATTAACCAAGAAAATGAAGCATAGAAAGTAATTTCTAACAACTTGAACCACACTAAATGATAATGGAAATTTAGCATAATGAAGCAAAAATGCAATCACAATGACATATCTATATATAATGTCAAAGCAGCTTTTAAAAGAGTGGTTTCCAATGCAAGTACAGATATCATACAATAGGTAGGATTGCAATAGCATTAAAGTTTTCAGTAACTAATGAAAGATAGAAAACAGTAATGATGCATCAAAATTTAGACAGGATTTTAAATTATAATCTATTAAAATTTTATTTATATAATGTAGAGTCAATTAGTAATTTCTAATTGATTAATAAACAGAAATAGTAGGAATAATATTTTTAAATGTGTTATAATGAACAGTAGATTCTCCCTTTCAAATTCTGTGTTATATTTACTGATCTATAGATTCATATTACCTGCCTTTTGAACTGTATTACATACTTAAAATTCTTTCTAAGACAAAGTGTATGGAAATACATGTTTGTTAAGACTGGACATATTTAAATGTGTTTCCCTAAACTTATACTTAGCTGAGCAATGGACTAGGATTAGAAATAGCTAAAAAGTGTTCAAAAGGTGATGCTAAGAATAACTATAAATAAAATTTTAAAATTACATGCTTTCCAATCCCCCAAAAAATACTTATAAAAAAGAAATATGTGGTGACTTTTAGTAATATTATACTGTGAGTGTAGTATTATTAGCTTCAAGAATTGGTATAAATACACATTGTTTTAACTATAATTACACAATAAACTTTTTCCTCTTATCGTCATTCATGTATGGACTGCCTCAGTAGTGAAAGAGAGTCTCATCGCTAAGCTTATTTGAAAATAGAACAAATAACTACGTTAAAGGTACATTTTAAAGAGGATCCAACTATTACAAATGTCAGATTTGTTACAGTATTGAAAGTAAGATACAATCCCAAGGTTAAAACTTGAAACCAGTATTACTGGATTTCAATTTTGGTTTTTAAATAAACTCTTTGGAGTTTAACAATATACTTTGTATTGGAGAATATCACAACTTTTATGAATCTGTACACTGTTTAAAGTATTCTAAGATGCATAGACAAAAAGTTTATATTAGAACTGTAATATATGATAATTGTAGTGAATAAACCATC
Organism: Marmota flaviventris; assembly: GCF_047511675.1. Taxonomy (NCBI): domain Eukaryota; kingdom Metazoa; phylum Chordata; class Mammalia; order Rodentia; family Sciuridae; genus Marmota; species Marmota flaviventris. Next base: position 92,935,569 of record NC_092501.1, on the reverse strand, counting down.
TAGATTGAAACAGGAGAGAAAAAAATAATGCAAAGATTTCAAAAAAAAAGACACATACTAAATATATACACAATGTAAGCTATACAAATGTATTTACATATGTTATAGATATGTACATTTATAATGAATATAATGTAAAATTAGAGTCATAGGAGAAAATGGCCTAAAAACACAGTTGTGCTGGGTACAGTGGCACACGCCTGTAATCCCAGCAGCTGGGGAAGCTGAGACAGGAGGATCCTGGCTTCAAAGCAAGCCTCAGAAATGGGGAGGTGCTAAGCAACTCAATGAGACCCTGTCTCTAATAAAATACAAAATAGGGCTGGGGATGTGGCTCAGTGGTTGAGTATCTCTGAATTCAATCACTCGTACCAAAAAAAAAAAAAAAAAAGAAAGAAAGAAAGAAAGAACATGATTGCAAATGATTTTGCAAATCAGAAAATATCAAAATACAGCTTCAGAAAGCACTATAAACTAACAATGACGGAATACACTTGTAATTCTCAGCAAAAACTAAGAGAAGTAAGGTAAAATATACAAATCCATGATCAGATCAGCAGTTTTTATAAATCCACCTCTCAATAAATTCAAAGAATATAAATCTAGCAAAGAAATTGGGCAATTGAAAAATCTACATCATGATATTTTAAAGTTTAATGAAAACTGAAAAAGCCCTTGCAAATCAGAAGAAAAAAATGAAAGCAGGTGCTGATTACCAAAAATCAGGATTGTTATAAAAAGCATCATTTTAAACATCTCAGGAACTATAAAAATAATAAAATCGAATCTATAATCTCATATAGAAAACAAATCCAAGTTTTCACTTTTGGGGTAATATAAAATGTCAATTCATATAAATAACTTTAAAAATATTAAAGTATATAATTTCAAATATTATTTAAGAAACCATTTCTTTTGCCAAAAACCTGTCAAGAACTCACAGAGAAACATCACCAGCCAATATCAGTGATATTAACAATAATAAAGACATATTACTATTCAGAAGGTAGGCAATATATAAAAATAATATGCTCAGTTTATGGATGATTTTAGGGATGCAAGTTGGATTAATATCCAAAAGTCAAACAATTTAATATAATTTGCAGCATTAACAAGGTGAAAGAAAATGTGCATGATACTAAATGAACTTTGATAAAACATGCTCTTATTTCATGTTTAAAAATTCTCTAAACAAAAGAAATAAAGAAGCACTTCTAACCTAATAGAGTATAAACCACTATTTTACAGCAAAGCACCATAATTTTCATCAAAATAAATAACAATTCCCTTTTAGTTCAGAAATTGGGCAGGATGCCCAATACTATTTAGCATTTAATTACAGACCCCAAGCAGTGTAAGAAAATGAGCGAAATTAATAAAACACATAAACATCATAAATGAAAGAATAAGCTTTTAGTCTTTGTACATCTTGATTTTTGTATGCAGATTCTCCATAATACAGATTAAGAAAATTAATTCTACATGCTTGTTAGGTAGATATTTATATGTTTATATAAAAATTGCATTTTCCAATAACAGCCACAATGGTATCATTAAAAACTATATTTGGGCTGGTATTGTGGCTCAAAGGTAGAGCGCTCACCTAGTGTGCGTGAGGCACTGGGTTCAATCCTCAGCACCACATAAATATAAAATAAAGACATTGTGTCCACCTATAACTAAAAAATAAATATTAAAAAAATGATATTAAAAGGATCAAATATGTGAACTTCATATTTTTTAAGGTTTTCAATTTTCCCTAACATATTTAGATTAAGATTTATCTTTTAAATATTTCAATTTTGACTGTTCTTTTAAAATATATATAGACTTTCAAGAAATTAATAATGGCTAAGGAAAACTTCAAAATGAAAAAAAATAAAATTGAAAAATTTGTACTACTCTATACGAAGTTATAAATCAAAAGCTATCAGGCTGCAATCTGAAACCGGCAAGGGATGATGGGGGGGTTAAGAAAAGCACACAAAGGTTAAGAGAAATGCCCGGATCAGGATCAGGTGGGAAACTGAACTTTGTGTGAGAAGAGTGACCCAGAGCTGGTTCCCCATGTATATTATATAGGTTTTATCATCAAAAGATTCTTTGTGAAAAAGTTTCTGCAAAGCAGGCAAGCTTGAAGTTCAGAGTTGAGAAGACATTATGGTTACCCTGTTACATTCAGAATCCTCTATCCCTAGAAACCAGTTATATGCAATTCAAGATTAGTACTGATAATTCTGAGCATTTGCCCAGAGTGGCCAAGGGCCGCTATTGCTTTAGCAACTGGAAATGTTAACCCTCTACTTTTATACAGAGAATTCCCAGCGCAAGTCCCCTATAACCACAAGGCCATTAGACAACTCAATACACATCTTAGCTCCTCACAATAAAGTGGTGATGCAAACTGATAAAAAGTTAAAAACACTATTGGATAAAACGAAACAAAGGTACAATCACATATATGCTAATGCAGTACAGTGGCAAAACTTTTATATTCTCCTTAAATGATAATGACAAAATTGAATGAACTCTGGCAAGATATGTGATCACTTTCATCAGGTTATGCACAAAAATATATCCCATAAGAATATGAACATTAATGTAAAGGCTAAAAACCTGAAGACTCTTACAAGGCAACAATAAGACAGTAAGTTATAATATTAAAAACTATTCAGTTAATACTATATATTTATTAAAAATAATAACTTTTAAGACAGTGCTTAAAAACTTCATGATCTTGAGATAAACAGCGTTTTAAGCAAAATACAAAAAGGTATAAACATTAGAAAACAAGTAAAGAAACATATATTAATTTTTTTCTGTTAAGATGTCATTAAATGAATAAAAACAATATGTAGAGAAGATACTTTCAACATTTACCAGCAATAAAATTTTCACATATGTATTACCTACAAATAAATAAGGTGAGCACAATTCTCTATGCAAAAGTAATATCTAAATGGACAACTAAGTTGGAAAGAGTTTATCAAACTCGATCATCAGGAAAATGTAAACTATAAAAAAATAAAATTAGAATAGCATTCTACATTTAGCAAAATAGATTAAATATAAAAACACATATAATATCTATAATATCAAGTTTTAGCAAGATATACATGAATGAGAATGCTAGTATATTGGTGTTAAAATCTAAATGATCCAAATGCTTATAAATAGTATTTGAGAATTTACTAAGCCTCTATATAGGCATACTCTCTTTGACTCCTCTCCCCACCTCCTTCCTCCACCTCCCCCCTCACTCCCTGCCCGCTACTGGGAATTGAATTGAGGGGCTCTCACTCTCAACCACTGAGCTGCATCCTCAATCTTGTTATTTTTTATTTCGAGACAGGTTTTCACTAAATTGCTGAGACTAGTCTTGAACTTGTGATCCTCATGCAATAGTTCCTGGAGTAGCTGAGGTTACAGATGCATACCAATGGGCCTTGATAAAACCCACTCATTTATTCTTAATAAAGTCATAGATTCAAAAGAAAGTGTACATCTATTCATCTGTAGTAATGCAAATAATGTTTACTATAGGACAAGTTAATTCAAGAAGTGAAAAGAGAATATCTATCATTCCTGGAGAAAATGAATACTTATAAACTACATAATAGAATATTATTCAACAGGGAAGTCGAGATAGTTGTTGCCTTTGGTAAAGAGGGAAAGTATGAGTAGAAAGGAGTTGAAGGTAATTTTTGGTCTTGTATTTTTTCTAATTCCTCTATTTTTTGCTGGTGTTTACAAGATATGCTTTCAAAATATCAGTAAGCAATGCAGTACCATATATTTCAATACTTAAGCTACATATAAATAACTTGGTATCAAATTTATTTACCTGTGAAAATATTTTTGTGATGCATATACTCAATGCAATAAATTTTAATTACAAAATTTACAAGGCAAATTTATGTATTATTTTCTCATATTATTTATATAATTCTCATGTTTCTAAGGTTCTATGTTCTTCTCAAAAGAACATATTTGAAGATAATCTTTAATGATAATTTATGCTATGACTTATACTAGTCTAAACACCCTGTAAAATGTGATGCTGTATTGTATAGAAATGTCTTCCCAGCAATGCATTACTGAGAAATGAACAAATGTCATTTAGGAGACTTTATTTATTTGAAAAAGTAATTAACCAAGAATAAGAATAATATAGATATATCTACATATATCTCACTCTTCCTGTTGGAGCAGAAAATTTCCAAATTTAATTTTCCTGTGCCTTCAAGTGTATGATATTGAATTTATTGAAACTGAAGCAGAAAAAATAAAATTCCCCACAATTTATAAGTAAATGATATACCTTCTATACTCTACAATAATTTTATTAAAGTATAAGTTGTTTTCAGTTAGTTCAGGAATGCTAAAATATACTTCAAAATAAATCTCATTTCATAAAATAACTATTGCCATAACTGTAACAGGCACTTAAATTATATGAATAAATTTGAGACTCCTTTGGATATGATGATACAATAACAATTTTATTCCATAACTCTTGAAGCAAACAGTACCCATATAGGAATGAAAATTATTAATAAAATTTTGACAGAATGTGAAATCTGTCAAAACTACAGTTTTTAAAATAGGAAAGTAAACATTGTTTCATTCATATTTAGTTGAGGCAACTAAATATTTTCCTCTATTTACAAAGCAAATAGATCCTTGAATTTTTAAATGTGAGTGAATATTGGTTTGAAATTTGGCATATTAAAGAGTTAAGTAAAATAGACATAAGATACATTCTTTTTTTCCCCATGTCTATAAAGATCTTTGTCATACACAACTGAAGACAAAAATATGTTCTTATTTCTTGTTATACAACAGTAAGTTGTATGGAATAGGAAGGAATATGACTCCTGACAACAGAAGACAATCAAAATATTGTTTTGCACTATAATAATATCAACTTTATTAAATATATGTTCAAAGTCTTTAAATATGTATACTTTTATATTTTAAACCTTCTTTAATTAGAATAAAAAATAAATATATCAACTTAAATAGCTTACAAAAAGATATAATTTATAAACTTAATATGCCCATCAATGATTTATTTCTATCAATGGATATATATTAATTTTTAAAAAATAAAAATTTTCTTTCATTAAAAATATTAATGGAATATAATATTAAGGAAAATTGAAAGTTTATTATTCATCCCTGAATGAGTTTTCTCTGCAGATATAATTCTACTCACAATGAATTTCAAAAAATTACCATGAAGCAAGTCTAAACATTTCTGCCTACTGATTAAATCAGTGGATTCTAAACTTCTGATTATATATATATATATATATATATATATATATATATATATATATATAAATAAATGTATATATTATAATAGTCATATAAATATTACAAAATATGTTATATGCAATGATATAATATATGATATAATGTGTAATAATATACATATATCTATGTGTGTACAAATATATATGTACAGATGTTTAACACACTTTAAACATGTATATATGAACATTTATTCACAATTATTTTTATACATATATGTATTTTATATATATATATATATATATATAATAAACAATGTAAAACATCCGTAAATAGGATTACATAGACATTTTTTAGTGTAAACAGAGTAATACTATTTTGTATTTTTGCCTTTATGAGGAAAACTAAAGGAATGAGAAAAAAGGAATATATCTGACTATTCATACATTTTTAAGAATATTAAATAAATTGCAACAATAGAAGGATTATCTTTTTGATTTGGAGAAGCAAATATTTGTGAGTATAACTGAAATGGTAGAGAGATACTGAGATCAAGAGCAGGAATTTGAGGTATTCATCAATAGCACAATAGATATCTAGTTATTTGCTATCAATTGAGTTAAATAAAAAAAGGTATTTTAGTAAAGAAGCATGGGGACTATAATATAACTATTGATATTAATTTTTACAATTGATTTTCAGTTTGCTTAATTTATTTTCCCAATTTTTTTTATAATAGACAAAATCAAATCACTGATGTAATTATGCTGTTAGGTATACATTTAAAAACATCAACTATCTCTGTCTTATAGAATAACACATTTTGTAACAAATTCTAAACTATTTGACATTTATATTTCATATTTATTTATTTATTTATTTATTTTTTTAGTTTCAGATGGACACAATATCTTTATTTTATTTTTATGTGATGCTGAGAATCAAACCCAGTGCCTCATGCATGCTAGGCAAGCACGCTACCTCTTGAGTCACATCCCCAGCCCCGACATTAATATTTTAAAATAATAATTTAATTATATATTGGTTTCTTAACTCATAAATCATCAGTAGTCAATGTTGCAAGGTAAAAGTAATTTGTAAAGTCCCTATTTAGTGTAAATCAAATTTCATCCTATTTCACCATTAAGTAGTTAAATAGCTTCTAACAAGCTTGAGGAAGGGTGATTTTGTTTTATTAAGAATAAAATATCTTAATTGTTTTACAACTGAATGGCATATTGAATGTTTCACAACTGAACTTTGTGTTCAATAAATACAAAAAGGTTGTTTAAGAAGGTAGTAACCCACATTTAAATAAATATGTAACTCAAATACAAATTATTTCTATTTCTTTCAAATAATGAAAAATCTATATCTTTATAGATAGCTCTCAAAACCATTTAAAAAATAAGCAATATTAAATCCACAGAGCATTATACTTATTAAAATATTTAGTAAAGTGAGCAAACATTAAAAATCACAAAATATTAAAAAGCACAATTTAAAAATTAATACATTTATTTTGATGACCAAACATGTTCCTTTACATTTTTTTTCTCTTCCACAGAGCTTTGGCCATTCATTTTACATTCATACTCAATACTACCCAAGTAATAGATTATGAGAGATGACTAGAGAGAGAGAGAGAGGGGAAAAAGACAGAACTGTCAATTGGTCTACTAGATAAACTATGTTTACTACTTACTCTAATATTTTAATACTTTTAAGACCAAGTACCAATTATATAGCTTTTAAGAAAGAGATATAAGATCTATTCTACAGGACCTAATTGTCCTCTATCAAATTAAGGTTTGTATAAAGGACCAAGAAGTATGTATTTATTGAAATACACAGAACACATTTATTTTCAATCCTAAAACATATCTATCCTTCGACACTGCTGAAGAGACACTGAGAGTTTGGATAACTTCAAATAAGGTGTAGAATAGAAATTAAACAGTAAATCTTTCTCTCTAGTAAATTTTCTTAATGCCTAAACTAGGGTAGTGAATAAGTATGAATTATGTCTTATGATTTGAGAAAGTATGGTTTCAAATTTAATATGTACTTCAAAACCATCCATGATAAAATAGTCACAAATTGTCACATGTTTACTGCATGAAGATCACAAATATACAACCCACAATTACAGAAACTTTTAAAAATTAGTGCCTTTTTTACCAAACAAGGAATTGAGTAACATGAACCATCAAATTCTAAGTTAAAACTGATAAACGGTCAATACACCAAAGTTGCTATGAATCTTAACAGAAATCACCCTTATACATCAAAATGATTCATAAGGCAAAGTGACATATAATAATTGACTTGTTTCAATTTCAGATTCATTTTGAATTTTTTGAACAGACGTATCTAAATAAAAATTCTTATTTCATTTCATTTTTGGCATAGACTATTTAATTTATTATAAACAAAGTATAAAAATTAGGTTTTCTGATGAATATTGAATCACCGTTTGTTTTCATTTCTATTACCTACTGAGTTTTAAGCAGTCAAGAAATGATCCTAATACTAATGAAATAGGTACAATTAACAACAATGACAACAGAACTTCCATGTTAGTAGTTAAAGTAAAAGCTAGGCACTGAAATTTTTAGTTTGAATTATAATTAAATGAAATAATTGAAACATTTAAAAGAGAAACAAGGAAGAAAAGCTTTAAAGGGGTATCTAATTACAAGAAATATTTCTCATGTTTTAATCTAAAGAACAAATCAGAATTAGTGACCCCAAACCAAGATCAAACAAATCCTGGACAACTTTTGAACTTGATTATAAAACAAATTGTCCAGAAAAGACAATTTAGTAATTAGAGAAACTACTTAGTCTGTATATTAGGCAGCTTTTCATCCCCGTGACCAAAATATCTGAAAAGAACAACTTAAAGAATTAAAAGATTATTTTGGCTCAGTTGCAGAGTTTCCATCCATTGTCAATCTATTCTATTACTCTGGGTCTGAGGTGAAGTGGAACCATGACAGAAAGGCAAGCGTGAGGAAAATTGCTTAGGACATGGTGGCTGGGAAGCAGGGAGGGGGCAAGGGAGAGTGCAAGCACGCACAGGATCATGGAACTGGGACAAGATAGAGTCTACAAGAGCATGCCCCCATCCACTGTTTTACATATTGCTATACTAGTGTCTGTTGTATTCTGCTGCCTTCCCTATCTAAATCACTTCAGCATGGAAAGATGTTGGAAAGGGTGACTACGATGACATCCTTTGATATATATGCATTTGTCTCATAATTATATAAATACATATTAAAATAAACTTACAATAATACTACCTCAATATTTTCTGAGATTAGTCATAGAGGATCAATTCAAGCACTAGAACAAAATAAATTGCAAAAGATAAAATTAAGCTATAGCACAGTATTTTCCAAATAAATATCATTTCAATCATTATATTTACTTTCTGCAGTCCATAAAACAACTTTTTTATTTGTTTTGTTTGTTTTATTTTGTTTCATTTTGTTTTGTGTGTGGTGACTAGATAGGGTTTCTAATCTCCCAGGGAAAGTCAAAAGAATTAGTCATTTAAGGCAATAAAAATAGCACAATTTCTACTCAGAGTCCCCAAGTAATCATTCTTACAATAGCTTTTTCTTCAAGGTAGCAAGAGTACTATAATTGATGATTTGGGTATGGAATTATTATGTACTAATAACAGTGCATAGCCTATTACCATGTGATATCTCCTGCTGGTTTATAATTAGCTCTGTGCATGGTTTGGACAAGTAGCTGTGTACTTCACGGACATTTCACCAGGTAGAACATAACAGCTCCTTGGGAGCCAATTATCTGGGCCTGTCAAGGCCAATTTCAGCAATTGTTAGATTGTGGATTACAACCCCAAAAAGCTGCAATTGTGACAAACATATAGAAGAGTTGAGTACCTAAAAAGAGTGTCTACTTTGACAATACAAATTATTTCCCATTCCTATTTGTTCATTATTATAACAAAGATAATTTGTTTAGCATTGCCTATGAGTATGAAATTTGAAATTACTAGAAGGATTAGCTCCCAATGAATAATTACTGAACATTTTTATTTTCAGGAAAGATTTTTAATTCTGAATAAAAATAAAAGAATAAAAAGTTAAATCTGATTAATTCTTCTTCAACACAATAATAAAATATATTACAAGTTTTTATTTCATATTGAATACATTGATACATAATTAAACATGACTGTTTTGTGTTTTTGCTTTATTTTAGTCATATTTAATTATGTATTTTGTCGTTTGGTTGTTTTTATGTCAGTGCTCTCTTTTGACACAAGTTCAGTGTTATTCTTTGAGAATGTCAAGGCTAAAGTTTGCACAAGGATAGAAAACCTGTACTAGTAGAATCTGTCAATTTTATATACAAGGCAAACATTTCATAATCTTTTTTTTTCCTAGCAGCAAGAAACAGATCACAAATGCTGTTGGGTGTCTCCTAATGCTGCAAATGCAGAGAGGACTTCCTTAAAATCTAGACCACATTCTATTTATTTGCTAAATAGGAAAACCAACATGGCATAAATTAAGGAGCACCCACAGGAAGGTAGCCAGCCCCCAAAACTCCTTGTCAAAATAGCACCAAGTCTAACATTTTCAGTATTAGGACAATTTATTGAATAAAGTATTGTCTTAGAATGCTGATAATGAATGAAGAAAGCATGGCTATTTTTGACATAGTCAAGAATTTTTTCTCTATTCTCTAAAAGGTATTTTCATACAGTACCATTAATTTCATAAAACTATTAAACCTAAAGCCCATAAAATGAATAGTTTTATAAATGGAGGTACAAGAAAAAAAATCAAAACATTTCCTTAGTCATTTGACAATTTCATCCAGGCATACTAGTGCTCACCTGTAATCCCAGCAAATTAAAAGTTTGAGGCAGGAGGATCCTGAGTTTAGGGCCAGCCTGGGCAAGTTAGCAAGATCTTACTTCAAAATAAAATAAATAAATAATTGAAAAGGACTCAGTGTGTAGTTCAAGGTTGAATGCCTCTCATTTCAGTCACTGGTACTTCCAAAAATAAGAGTAAAATTAAAAATAAAAAAGACCTCACATTTTTATTCCTCTTAAAAATAAAAGCAAGATTGACTGGTATTATTATAGCTCCAATACCGTTTTGTAATATCTTAAGGTTGATTAGAAATATAGTAGAAAATCAGTACAAGCTTGAATTAATCGTACATAGATATAATAGAAATATTCTATTTTGAGTCTGAAGAGCAAAACATATATTAGCTATTTTTTAAATTTGATTCAAAACAGTATTTGTAAAAGACCTCTATTAAAACACCATCTGAATTATTTTATCAGCTTTCTCTCTGGCTGTATAAATTTAAACTTACAGGAGGGATTCCAATGTATGTATTCCAATTATTAAAATTCTAATTATTTAAGCCAATTATATTTATTAAAATAATAATTGTGGTAGTTCTGTAAGAATATATATTCGTAAAAAGTCTCCAGAGTTTACATTACATATAAACAGATTTCGGTTTTAATTATATCATAAAATTTTGAAAAAAATATAAATAGAACATTAAAGCAAAGGGTGAATTGACTATTCCAAGGCCTTTCAGTCTTTTTCTTGACTTCCTCCACTCTAGTTGTTGGATAAATAGATTAGTTTTTACCAAGGACTTTCTTCTGATCCTCCTATAGCTAATAAAGTGTGAATAGAAATCACCATCAACTTCCAGGAAAAGTTTATTAAACAGAGAAAATTACCAAAAGGATTCTTTCAATTCTTTAAGATCTACAATTGAGCCCCCTGTACTTCTTCTTTATACTAGGAAATAACTACACTTTAAATCATGTTCAATATTCAACTACCTTTTATTTTCTGAAAACTTTTGATCTGTAGTTGGTTGAATCCACAGATCTAGAACTTGTGGACTCTAACTATATTATGCATTATGTATTAACAAAATCTATTGGAATAAAATTGTACCAGACAAGTTCAATGGTCAAAGAAGTTTATTCAAAACAACTGCCAAAGTGAGAATAAACTCTATTCCAGTAAAACAAAAGACAATTTTTTAAGTATTGGGTGTGATAATGATAATGAGGGTTAGCAGCCACAGGACATTAATTAGCAACTCATTAACAACCTTTTGCAAGGGGCAGTATAGGCAGGTAATCTTGGTAATCAAAGGGTTCTGGAGGCATTAACTTTTCAATCTCCCAGGGGTGGTCCAAACTGGCCTCCATTTTTGTGAAGTGACCTGATTACCTATCTACACTGACTTCCTGTCTTTAATTATTTCTTCAACAATAGTAAAATATTAAAAATCTAAAGAATGAAAGTAAAGGTAAAGTTGATCAAGGTGATTAGGCCACTTCTGTTTGCTGATTTACTTTTATTGAAGTTCAGCTTCAATCCTCCTACAGAGACTGGTAAATAGATGTGCCTTCATCGATGATGATGATTTTGCTTCCCTAGAAATGCTTTCCATGTCCTTCAAAAAGGTATTCCTGTTTTGTAAATCTAGCAGGAACCTGAAAGAAGATTTACATCTAAAAAAGCAAAGAAAGAATACATGATTTCAAGTTTTCTAAAGTCAGTGCTCTAAGAAACAAAAAGATGGTCAGGAACCTAAAGTGAGTAAGAAAATTGTCTAAAGTTTAATCAAGGTCAGTGGAAAGTTGAAGCTCTCTTGGACAGACTCAGGTCAATTTATGAGTTGGAGATAGCTTGAAGTTTTATCATCTGCTAATCCATAGATGAAATGTGGAAGAGAGAGGAATGAGGGTTCTTCATCATTCAATGACCAGTGAACACTTCTCACCAGACATAAGGTGCACAGATTTCAGACTGGTTGGTAATTTATTGTTTTGAGCACAACTAGAGAATATCTTGTGTTTGTCAGAAAGACAGCTGTACATCTTCATTCTCTCAGTATCTGATAGCTAAAATTCCACTTTCAAGTAGGATTTTTCTATGTTCTTACTGCAAAGAACAGAAAAGCTGTCTATGAAAACAATGTGTCACTGAAGAAGAGAGTGTGAAGGTATATAAACTGGAGAACCAGAGAAGGGCATAAAACACAAAAATCCTGACTGCATTAAAGTTATTTTTGTCCTCCCCTCCTGCATGTTAAAATATTTTACTATGCTTTGAATGTTTTTTTCTTCAATATTGGGGATTTAATCCAGGGGGTTAAAAATGACAGACAAGCGTTTTACCATTGTATTACCTCCTTGACCCTATATGACAATACTCTCAGGTCCACTCTGAATCTTATATTATTTGGCTTGAAATTATCTGAACATATGTCAGTCATGGCAATTCAGGCTCTTGAAACTGATGTAGACTCAGCAAGGCTTTCTAGCCATCCTGTCATCTTGGTGCTCCACTGGACTTGAAGCTGATAACAAATTTACATTGATTTGTTCCCAAAGTATGATGCTATTATTCTTGGTATCTGTGGGTTATACCTTGTCTTAATTTGTCTGACATCATGGAAGTAATAAAAGTTTTTTCACTTGCCAGGAATACAAAAAAAAATTGATAGCAGAGTAGTTACAATGTCTTTAATGTGGTGATAAATTATAAAGGGTAAGGTTGTGTACCCTTGAATCAGACTTATTGTATTTGAATTTTTCCTTGCCCAGTTAATAGCTAAGTGTTTCTGAGTAAGTGGCTTAATCTCTTTTTTCAATAAGTTTCTTCTTTTGTTGTTTTTTTTTTTAAAGACATGCTTTATCAAACTGTTGTATTAAATGAGTCTGAAACATAAAAGGCTCTATATGAGTGCTTATTATCATTAATATTATTAAAATGCATTACATTATTACTAAGAACCAGTGCTTATGAATAGGTAAAAACATAATTCCAAGGAATGATGTGCCTGTTTTTTTTTTTTTCCCAAGCCAAACATGTATAAACCAGTGAAGACCGTGTCATACGTTTCTTATAATAAAGAGTAGAATCATGCTGAACCAGCAGCTAGTGGAGTCTTGCTTGAATTAGTAGGCTCAGCAAAAATATACAAAATATGTTTCCTCTCTCCAATAATCTCATTATTTTGAACATTGCATGCTAGAAAAAATGTTTCTCTCTCTCTTCTGCTCTCCCTCTCTCTTTTAGTATCAGGATAAATACAGGGATAAATATTAGAATAAATGGAAAGTTCCTGTTTTAATTAGCTTTTTCACTTCTGTGACTAAAAGACCTGACCAGCACAATTATAGAAGAGGAAAATTTTATTTGGGGCTGATGTTTTCAGAGGTCTCAGTCCATAGTAAGCTCCATTCCTAGGAGCTCGAGGTGAGGCAGGATATTATAGTGGAAGAGTATAAAGAAGGGAACCAGTTTACATGATGATCAGGAGGCTGAGAGCACCTGCCAAATACAAATACATACTCCATCTGCCTTCAATTACTATTCAATTAATTCCATTAGGAGTTAATTCACTGATTGAATTAAGGCTCTTGAAAATCGTAAGTCATTTGAATACCTTACATATTGTCAAGTAGCTAATTTTAAACTCATACTTTTCTCAAAAAATTATCACACAAAATGCTCATGTCTTCTATTCTCTGCACTTCCTGAATGGCCAGCTCCTTGACAGTCTATTTCACATACAGTGCAGAATTACCTATTTATTATTCTCATCAATTTGAAGACAAAATTTTAGAGGTAGCAGCCACAAATAATGATAGCCTGCATCGGTAGAATTCACCTAGGAAGTTTTCTCTTAGAATGATTTCAGGTGAACAGTAGTCAAAGCAGGAAAGCTCCCTATTCTTTGAAGGCTGAGCCAGAGCAACAGCCCCTTTGTCCTAGTTTTGTGTTCTGTTAATATTTATCCATCATTAGGCTGGGTATGCAAGGATGTAACTCACTGGTACAGCACATGCTCAGCATGCACAAAGCCGCAGCAGTATAGACAAGAAAAAAAAAAGAAAGAAAAGAAAAGAAAGAGAAAGAAGATATTTATCCATCATTAAAATATTCAAAGGAAAAATATTATTCCAAATATTTTCCGTATTATAAATGAACTCTAGAGAATGGTGCATTTTCTTCTATACTTATTACAGCAGAACTTAAAAAATATTGTCCCACTATTATGTATAGTGGTATATTTTAAATTATTTTAATTTGCTTACTTCTTTAGAAGGGCACATCAGCAATTCTTTTAAATTCTCTGCATCCAAATTCATAGTTACACTTTCTTTCATTTTTAAAAAAATTTCTATACTTTTTAAAAATTTATCAAGTTCAGATTTACAAAAAGTGTTGCCAGAATGTAAAAACAAATTTCTGTGTATGTCATGCTTTGCTTTGTTCATGTTTCTATGTTCTTTTATCACAACTAGTCAACCAATACTGATACATCAGTATTATTTAATGTTGAAACTTTATTCAAAGTTTTTAGTTTTTATTTAATGTCCCTTAAGTTGTTCAAGAATTTCTTTCCAAAAAAATTCTATACTAAATATCACATTATGTTTTGTTTTGAAGTTCCCTTAGGTTTCTCTAGAGTTTGACATTTTCCTAGAGTGCTCTTGCTTTTGATGACATTGACCATTTTGTGGAGTACTGTTCACATATTTTGTATGATGTCCTTTGAGTTGTTCAGACATTTTTATTATTGTTGGAGAGTGGACATGGATTTTGAAGATGAAGAACATTGATGTAAAGTGCCATTCTCACCAAATCTAATAAACAGTGTATGCCAATTAGAATTAAGCAATTAATTATAGTCAAAGGATACAAAATCAATATAAATATCAATGGTATTTCTGTATGTGTTAACAAACTGTTACCAAAATAGATTTTAAAAAGCGATATAACTTACAATTGTTACCAAAAAAAAAAAAAAAAAACAATACTTAGGACTAAATGTAACCAAGGACATACAAAGATCTCTTACTATTCTTTGAAAGCTGAGCCAGAGCCACAGCTCCTTTGTCCTAGTTTTGTGTTCTGTTAATATTTATCCATCATTAGGCTGAGTACAAGGATGTAACTCAGTGGTACAGCACATGCTCAGCATGCACAAAGCCGCAGCAGTATAGACAAAAAAAAAAAAAAAGAAAAGAAAGCATCCATCATTAAAATATTCAAAGGAAAATAAAATAAAATAAAACCTTAAAACATTGATGAAAGAAATAGAAGAGAACCCACATAAGTAAAAATATCTGTGTTTATGATTGTAAGAATTAATATTATTAAAATGTGCTGGGAGCCATTAGCCAAGTAGGTTTGACAATTTCCTTGCCAGCATACCCCATGTTGCTTAGTGGAAGGACTCGTGGAAATAGGACATTTTGCAGTGACGTTGCATGTAGGTGACCTTGCTCAAGGACCAGGGTGGATCCGGGTTTAGGGTGTTCCTGGTTTAGGATAATCAGGTTTAGGGCGTTCCCGGTTTAGGTTCCAGGTTTAAGGTTTAAGGTTATTCCTGCTGGGAATAGGGCGTATCCTGCTGCCTGAGTTCCCCTTGAGTTCTCACGGGATTCAGACAGTATTTTTTGGGACAGAAGCCCAGTGGAGGTGGATTTGGGCAGAGAACGTGGATTTCCCCAGAACATGATTGTAGACGGCTGGTGTGAGTTCGGGAATAAAGAGTTGCTGTTTGAATCTACAAGCTGTGTGGTGGTTCGTGATTGTGTGCCCAGCCAGACTGCGGCAAAAATGTTCATACTACCCAAAGCTACAGATTCAATTTAGTACACAAAAAATACCAGTATTTTCCACAAAAATAATTCAAAAATTTGGATGAAACCCCAAAAGTCCCAAAATAGCCAAAGTCATATAACCAAAAAGAATAAAATTCAAAGTATCACACTACCTAGCCTTACACTATAAAGCGATATTAACCAAAACAAAATGGGACAGCCATAAAAACTGACAAATAGACCAATGGAACCCAATTCAAAAAACAACTAGCAATATATCTGTTAACTTACAGCTAGCTTATTTTCAACAAAATCATCAAGGACACATACAGAGAAAAAGACATTCTCTTCAATAAATAGTATTGGCAAAACAGGGTATCCACATGCAAAAATTTAAAACTAGACCTGTATTCCTCACCAGTTCGAAAAAAAAAAATCACACTTGAAATGGATTAAAGACTCAAATAGTAATTTTATACTGAACTATAAAATTTGTAAAAGAAAACAAGGAAAATATTTCAGAACATTCATCTGGGCAAGATTTTATATATAAGACCTCAAAATCATATGCAACAAAAACAAAAGTAGACAAATGTGATTACAACAAACTAAAAAGCCTCTGCACAGCAAAGGAAATAATAAACAAAGTTAAGAGATTGCTGACAGAATAGGAAAAAATATTTGCAAAATATGCATCTGATAAATATCCAGTATATTTAATAAACTCAAACAACTCAATATAGCAAATAATAATGATGATAATAATACCACAATTTAAAGTTGGCAAAGACATGAAGAGACATTCCTCAAAAAATACATTTAAATGTCTGAATATAAATTACTAGAGTAATTCTAGAAAACAGTATATTGTTCCCTTAAAAATTAAAAATAGAATGCCAGGTATGGTGGTACATGCCTGTATTTCCAGTGGTTGGGGAGGTTGAGGCAGGAATATATCAAGTTCAAAGCCAGCCTCCCCAACTTAGTGAGGTCCTAAGCAATTTGGTGGGAAGTTGTCTCAAAATTAACAGAAAATCAAAAAGGTGTGTAGACATGGTACTCTGGTTAAATGCACATGGGTTCAACCCCTGGTTAAAAAATAATAAAAACAAAACTACCCTATGGGCTAGCTGTCTATGGTTGGGTTGTATGCAAAGAAAATGAGATCAGTGTTGAATAGATCTGCATTCTCATGTTTATACTGTTAACAATACCTATGAAATGGAGATCATATTCATTTCTATCAAGAGACCAATGGATTAAGAAAATGTAGTATACACTCACACATGAACACACATGCTCTCTCTCTCACACACACAAACATATACATATGCACAAATGAAATCCTGCAATTTTCAGAAAAATAGATGAAACTGATAGAAATTATACAAAAAGAAATAAGTCAGGCAGAGAAACAAATCAAATGCCACACGATCTCTCCCATGTGTGGAATAAAAAAGAGTTCATCTCAATATTGTGTGTTTAGCATATTGGTAGAAACTTACCTAGCAAGTGTAAGGTCCTGGGTTCAGTCCCCAGCATCACACATATGCACATGCAAGACCCTTAAACATGTTGAACTAGTAAAAGTAGACAGTACCATGGCAGTTAGGTGAAAATGGAGGGAAAAATGGAGACAAATGAGCAGAAGGGTGTAATTTTTCAGTTACAGTTAGATTGGTAGAAGAAATATATGTTATTACACAGACAGGTGAATGTAGTCAACAATATTGTATTATATATTTCAAAACCAGAAAAGAGAATTTTGAATTTTCTAACTACAAGAAAGTGAGAAGTGTTTGAAATAATAGATTTAATAAATACCCTGGTTTGATTATTATGAATTTATAATATATCAAAATATCACAGTGTGCATATAAATAAGTGTAATTATTACATGCAAATTAAAGAGAAAACTTTTTAAAAAGCGTATGCTACGATAATCACAAAACTCATTACTTCTGGTGTTAACCTTTATTACCTGAATAAAGTAATGTTCATCAGGTTTGTTGGCTGTCAGTTTATCACTCCTTTAGAAGAAAATTTCTTTGCTCACTTAACACTTGCAGAATGGATAGTATCCTAGAAGAAGGTCAGCATATGTAAATAATCTTAGGAATCCTTAAGTGCAGAAAATATAATAATTTCCATATTTATATATTCAACTACACATTTAATTCAGTAATTAAAAATAGGTATTTGTTTTTTGTACTTTCTATGATTCAATACTACATGTTTTTCTTTGTTTCTCAGATTCTTCTAGTTTTGTCCATTTGGAACTCTCAAATAGCTTATTTACCCCCATTGTTCTATATTGTTTTCCTTTTGTTTATTTTCATTCTCTTACTTTCTAAGACTATGAGATGCTTCAAAATCATCTTTTATTTTGCTGCTTTAACCTTAGAATTAGTCATTTTTCCAAGGAGCTTAGTTTCTTTCTACTGAAAATGATATTAGAAACCAACATCTGTGTACCAGTTGTTCATGTTATAATTAGGATGTTGATGTGTCTAGACCCTCTCAATGGATAACACTAGAAGATATATTTGTGTTTAGTAAGCCATATCTATACATATTTATCTATATTGAGCTAAATATGAGTTGATGATAAGGTTTCCTGATTTTGTTATGTATTACATGGTCCATTTTAATTTTTTTTCTTTACCTTACTTCTCTGAAACCTATTAAAACATTGAAAACCTGTATCTAATTATCTATTATCAATTTATTTACTTTTTAAGTTCCAATACACATGAATAACAATTTTAGAATTAATCCAAACCCCCTAGGAAAGAATTTCACAACCTACCACTCAGTCATAAAACAATAATATTCTTAATTTTCTTTATGGATGTCTGTGTTTATATATGTATATGTCTCATCTAGATATATATTTACCAATTTTATAGGTTGAGATCATAGGCCAATAAAAATCAACCCACCAGTCGATTATATATGAGACGTGTATTTATTACCCAGATTATAAGTACAGTGTATATTGAATCAGAAAAGGAAGTTGTGAAAAATTTCACCTCAAATTATCCTTTCAGGAATGCTGGAGCAAAGAAATGAATTATGGCAAGTTAATAACTGGATGTTAAAGCTTATAAAACATAATCAGTGATTGTATTTAATAGGCTAAAACAAATGAATATCCATTATCATACATGTGTATATATTATATATTTATATTCAAAAGGAGTGACAAATTCCTACCATTTACTTGAAAGACAAAGAACTAATGTGTAATGATCAAAATAGTGATAAATTCCTTTTTAATTATAAATTTTAAGTACAGAATATGACTGAAACAATTAAACCATGATATGAAACACAGATGGACATAAAATTACAATAATGTTATTGATTTATTTTTATTTTAGTAATTAATTATTTTTACTATAAAATTTAGAACTTTGAGATTTTCAAAATATTTTCTAAATGCTAACAGGTGAACTAATATTATAAGAGCTAAATATAATCTATTTTTGATGTAAATTTGTTTATTCAATTGGTTTTTATAACTATATACTCTACATTTCTTTAAAAAGTATTATCTTATTTAACATAAATTTTCCAAGTGATAGGAGATTCCTTCAAAATAATATAATCCATTTTTTCCAGTATGAATTATGAATATTCAAGCTGTGAAATTTGAATAATTTTTCCCACATCACTCAAACTACTTTTAATAAGATTATCAAAATCTTAGGATTTCCTTCCAATGGAAATCAGGTCTCAGAATAAAGTGGAACTCTTTTCAACTGTACACTCTGGTATCTTTCGACCCTCTCTCTACAAGATTCCAGTAACACGAAGAGTTTCTAAACATTTGAGGCAATATAGTTAGGATAACTACATGAGGAATATTAAGGAGAATAACTATTTGTTTCAGTCAAAATCTGATAATAGGCATGTGAACCTTAAAGCAGTTACTTTAGAAAGCATATAGTAGGAATACATTTCTATTGTCATTTAATATGTAGACTTTCCATCATCCTGAACTCAAGGATCTGAGAGTCCTATCTTTAAAAGGCAAACACTTAGGGAAATGACTTCCTTCTTCCCTTTATTCTTCTCAGTGTTTGTTTGTTTTTTTTTTCTAAGTTGTTTTGCTACTTCTTGTCATAAAGATATGTTATATTTTCTTCTCCTTCAGATATGCACCCCTAAGTCCATTTCTGCTTTAACCCCCTGCTTATTATCCCTCTGTATACTGTTATTTCCATTTTAAAATACCCAGGCACCACTATACAAATAAAAGTTGGCTTCAGTTCAAGTTGAACCATTTTTCCTGTTGCAGTAACTATAAGTGAATGAAGTTTATCCTTACTATTTTAAATAGTATCCAGTTTTATCTCTGATACCAATCATCTTTTTCCATTTATAAATATCCTCTCTAATAACTTAGATTTTCAGTGCCCGGAATTCATTCTCTGAACTTTTCTCAACATTTTATCACCATGATAGATGCATTTTACTCAGGGATGTGGAAGAGAAAGTCTACCCTCCTACTTATATAAGCACATGCTTTATAGCAGAAGGAAAACAAAACAAAACAAAAAGACTTGTTTTCAGAAGGCTTTTGGAAAACAGTGTCCATGAATAAGACAAACAAATATAAAATGGCACTATTTAGAGAATTATGATTTAAAAAAATTCCAGTACCTAAGGAAAAAGAGACAATCTTGAATGCAAACAATGTATTGAGAGATGGATTTGGATTAGCATTTATAGAGAAAAGGAATAAAAATGTGACTGCAAAATGCATAGTCAAGATAAACTGGCAGAATTAGACTCTTAACAGTGATCCAGGTAAATGATATTCTGAAATACTTTGGAAAACAGCACATACATATCAAATAATAAACATTTGCGATATCTGGTATGTCGTGCTCACCACTGAAAGATGAAGATGACTCCTCATAACATTCACAAATTACTTATAATGTGACTCATTTTATCATCAGTAGAAATGTACATTTGTTACCAGTGTCCTAGGCTGGAGGCCTGACTCTGGGTACTCAATGAACTTGTCCCGACACTTGCACAAAAGACCAAACAGAAAAGATAACGGTGAATATTCCAAAAGAATATTTATTTTGTGTAGCCATACTAGGAAGAAAAGGGGACCCACATCCGTAACCCTGCCTTCCAGGGGTTGAAAATGACTGAGATTTTGTATATAGGGGAGTGAGGGTAAGTATCCGAAGGTTGCAGAGCGGGGGCATTTCATAGCAGCCAAAGCAAGTGATATTTATTGGTTTTGATCTGTCCATCATTTTGCAGGATTGGGCAGGTGGGGCCTTTTCCCCTAAAGTTTCTGTTGCCTGGTGGGTAGCTTCAACTTATTACAAGATTTTTATCAGATTTTACCTTGTTCCTGGAATCCAAGGTGACTCAGCAAAAAAGATAGGCACAAAATAGAAGCAGAGGTGCCAAGACTTCAATTCTACTTTAGCCACTCATTGAACATTTTCAGGCAAAAGTAACATATATTAGGTGAAAAAAATCAAAAACCATTTCCATGTAAGAATAATAGTAACAGTGTCATTAAATATAAACACAGAAACATTAAAGCTGACCTGTAGAAAATTGGTGTGCAATCTCAGATTTGCGGCTCCCCGCTGCCCATCTACCATATGTGACTATTTCCTATTGGAGTATTTCAGCATTTAAAAATGAACCAAAGGAATTAGATTCTTTCCACATTTTTTGTTTATAAGTTCTGTAACACTCTCCTCCCCCGCAGTCATTCACATGTGAATGATTTTCTTCAGCTTAATATTTATTATGCTTAGGTCATAAAGGAAGGAAGATTGGAAAATTGGCATCTTTCCCAATCTTCAATTTGCTTCCATGCATTCTTCAATCTATCATGCTGCAGTATACCACCAGCAGCAATTACCTTTATACTAGCAAACCCACTGTTAGTCTGGCATGGAGATCCTCACCTACAGTGCTTCTAATTATTGATGCATTTTTCCATTTTCAAAATGTCAGACAGTTTTCTTTATGTGTAATCATCTGGTTTACCACCTGTGGCTGTTCTTTGCACTAGTACAAATATGGACAGCAGCAACTCCCCAGTGTTGTTTCTGTTAAGCATTTGAGTACCATGGATGCTCAATACTAAAATATGGAGTCTGTACAATTTTAAAATTGTGTTTTTCCTAATTATCTCAATGAATTATGCATCTGGTATGATTACTGAGCCTAGGAAGATTTTGCCTGATTAGTGATTATATGGCAATTTTACATTTTTTCATTGATTTAAAAAATTTATTTTATATTAAATTTGATATTGTGTTGAGTTAAAAATTGTTAACTACTTGGCAAATATTGACCTAGATAGTTTACTTTGCTAGTATGTTTGTTTAAAATGAATAGTATTAAATGATACATATTCCAGAATGGAATTATCATTTGGCATTCTATTTTATGTAACTTGATTTATGTATAATTTTAGGTAATGATGCTCATAGAAGAGAAAAATAGTGTGTTTAGTGTAAGTAAGTAGTATAAATAAGTAGTACAAATGAGATCTATGTTATTTTTTTGTACTTTTGGTAGTCAACAACTGTTATCTCTTTGTCTCCCTCGCTCCTAGCACCAAATTAATAACTTTTTAATTTTTTTCTGAGATATTTTCAACTGATATTTTAAATAAATGGTTTCCAAAGTTATGGGGTTAGGGTTGTACGGCTTAATGGTGGAGCAGTTGCCTAATATGTGAGGCACTGTGTGCGATTCTCAGCACTGCATAATAATAAGTAAAAGCTGACCTGTAGAAAATTGGTTTGCAATCTCAGATTTGCAGCTTTAAGAAAAATTAAGAAAAATTTAAAAAGTTAAAATAGTAAAAAATCTTTTTTTCAATATTTAGTCCATTGAAAACTAAATATTAAAAAAAGTTATGATAAAAATGATATAATACTGGGGGGATCCAAGATGGCAGGCCAGAGGGAGGCAGCATTCTCAAGTAGTCAGAATACTGTTTCTCTGTGAGAGAGATTCCTGCTCCTGTGCAGGAATCACATCCAATGTGCCCACGCAGGGCTCCAGGCCTCAGTGTCAGAGCAGGTGTCCCAAACACTCACCCATGCAAGACTTCCGGGTGCCCGAGAGGGACCATGGGCATTAGCACTCATACAGAACATTTAGCCACCAGCCTGAGTAGAAATCCCATTGCCACTCCCATGCATGACACCAAGCAGTTAGCTACCCACACACAGGAGCTCTGGCCACCACTCCCATGTGGGGCTCCCCCTGTCGCCTCCATCTTGGGACTCTGCAGCAATGGATACTCCCCTATAAGCGGTAGCCTGCCTACACCTGTGAACTTCACACAGGCTCTGAGCTGACAGATAAAACACTGCATGCCACAGAGCTCACTTCTGAACACATTGTACAACACCATCGCCTGGCTCCCCCCACCCAACCCAACCTAACACCACATTGCTGAAAGCAGCCACCTCCATATTGAATCACCTGCATCACAATCTTTAGTGGAGACAACTCCCAATTTAGAACTCCAGCTGGCCAGGTACCCACTTTCTAACTCCCCATTCTCCCCAGCAGCACTAACCTGGCACAGTGACTGCCCAACAGAAAACAGCTCTTAGCGTCAGATATGCAATGCACGCAAAGCACCACACACAAGATCCCCAGAGAGAAAGCTCCCTTATTAGGAAGTGGTAAAGAAGATGGTGAGTGTGACACAGTTTAGAAACTAACATAGAGACCAGCAACTGGGAGGTCTTCAGGAGAGATAAGGAGATAAGACCAAGCATTCATATCATATGAGTAGGCCAAAAAAGAGATCCTTTGGGTGCAGTCTCCCTTCTAGAATTGGTGGGTGCCACACCCCACTTCCAGGTGCCCTCCACACAGAAACAACCATCCCACCCTGGTTAATTTCACCATCCTGAATGTGGAGACACCAACTGAAGACAGATGACCCATCCTATTGGATAAGAAGGGAAACAGGAAAGATAACGATCTCCAACCAAAACAATCCTTTTTTCTTCCTTTGAGTTTTTTTTCTTCTCCCTTTCTATTCTCCCACCTTCACATCCCCGACATACGTGAAACCAAGTACTTTGCATAAATTAGAATTTTGAGGACTGGGATGTCTGGTATATTACAGTTGTGTTGTATATTCTTTTTTTTCCCCTCCAATTTTTACTATTTTAATTTTTTAAATTTTTCTTCATATATATGTGTGTTTGTTATATGTACTCTACTGTCTTTCCACTTACTTGTCTACCCAAATTATTTCCTCTCTATTCTCCTGCTACTAACCTTCTTTTTAGATTTCTTTTTCACAGTTCCTAAGATATAATAACTCTATATCCTCACCTCCTACCTCCTCAGCATATCATCCTACATCTCACCCCCCAGTATTTTGTCAGCCATCAGAAACTGTAAACCCTTTTACAAACATACTGATTATAGTGTAGATCATAATTGAATTAACAATTTCTCTACATTATGACCAAACTGTAAACATCTTAATAGCAACAATATGTTTTTAAGTTGCATATTGTTTATATTGGGAACTGTTAACATTGTCCTTCCTCTCAAAGGAGAGGTATTAGTGTCCTACAGGGGCACTATAAGCCATTAGGGTAAAAACAACAATGCCTCAGATCCACAGTGCTAGAAGGGAAAACACACAACATTAAAAGACAAAGGAAGAAAGTGCCCCAAACTAAGCAAGATACCACATTATTAGAATCCATGGCCAGCACAGCTGAAGAAATTACAGAGAAGGAGTTTATCATGTACATAATTAAAATGTTCTGTGAATTAGAAGATGACATAAGAGAGCAAATACAGGCAGTGAAAAACAATTTCAAAAAAGAGCTACATAAACAAACACAGGAAGGAAAATATTATATCAATAGGGAGACAGATGTTCTAAAAATAAAACAAACAGAAATTTTTGAAATGAAAGAAACAGTAAACCAAAATAAAAGTTCAATTGAAAACATCACCAACAGATTAGATCACTTAAAAAAAGGACTTCAGACAATGAAGACAAAATATATAATCTTTCAAAGTATGTAGACCACACAGTGAAAATGGTTAAAAAAAAAAAAAAAACATGAGCAGAACATTCAACAAATATGGCATAGCATAAAAGACCAAAACTTAACAGTTATTGGGGTAGAGAAAGGCATAGAGTTCCAAACCAAAGAAATGAACAATCTATTCCATGAAATAATTTCAGAAAAATTCCCAGACATGAAGAATGAATTGGAAAACCAAATTCAAGAGGCTTACAGGATGCCAAATGTAAAAAATCACAACAGATTTATACCAAGGCATGTTATAATGAAAATGCCTATCATACAGAATAAGGAGAGAATATTAAAAGGCACGAGAAAAAGGAAACAGTTTACATTTAGGAGAAAACTAATTAGGTTATGTGCAGATTTTTCAACCAATAACCTGAAAGCTAGAAGAACCTGGAACAACATATATCAAGCTCTAAAAGAAAATGGGTGCCAACCAATAATCTTGTATCCAGCAAAATTAAGCTTTAGATTAGATGATTAAGTAAAAACATTCCATGATAAACACAAGTTAAAAGAATTTACAAATAAAAAGCCTACACTATAGAACATCCTCTGCAAATTATTCCATGAGGAGGAAACAAAAAACAACAGTGAAAATCAGCAGAGGGAGGGATTACACTAAAGGAAAAAAACAATCAAAAGAGAAACTAAGTCAAGTTAAATACCAAAAATAAACACAATTGCCTGGCAATACAAATCATGTCTCAATAATAACACTGAATGTTAATGGACTAAGCTTAGCAATCAAAAGACATAGACTGTCAGATTGGATTAAACAAAAAAGACCCAATACTATGCTGCATTCAAGAGATTCATCACCAGGAAAAGAAATCTAAAGACTGAAGGTGAATGATTGAGAAAAAACATACTACTCACATGGATTGCAGTAGCAGGTGTTTCCATTCTTATATCAAATAAGTAGACTTCAACCTAAAGTTAATCAAAATAGATAAAGAATGACACTACATACTGCTCAAGGGAACCATACACTGGCAAGACTTAACAATTATAAATATACATGCCCCAAACACTGTAGCATCTATGTTCATCAAACAAACTCTTCTCAAGTTCAAGAGTCAAATAAATCACAACACAATAATCTTGGGTGACTTAAATACACCTCTTTCACCATTAAGTAGATCTGCCAAATAAAAGCTGAACAAAGAAACTATAGAACTCAATAATACATCAATAACTTAGACTTCACACACACACACACACACACACACACACATACACACACACAATATTTCACCCTTCAAGGAGAGAATACACTTTCTCCTCAGAAGCACATGCATCCTTCTCTAAAATAGACTATATTATGTCACAAAGCAACTCTTAGAAAATACAAAAAAGTGAAGATACTACCCTGGATTTTATCAGGTCATAATGGAATGAACTTAGAAATCAAAGATAAAATAAAAAATAAAACTACTCCAACATCTGGAGTAAAAATAATATGCTACTGAGTGAGCAATGGGTTGAAAAAGGCATCAAGGTGGAGATTTCAAAAATTCTTAGAGGGAAATTAGAACATGGATACAATATATCAAAATCTCTGGGACACTATGGAAAGTTCATTGCATGGTTTTCAATTTTTAGAAGAAGAAAAAGTCAACAAATAATTGACCTAATATTATATCTCAGAGCCCTAGAAAAAGAAAAACAAATCAATACCCAAAGCAGTATAAGATAGAAAATAATTAAAATCAGAGTTGAAATCTATGAAGTTGAAACAAAAGAAACAATTAAAAAAATGACAAACCAAAAAGTTGGCTCTTTGAAAACGTAAATAAATTGACAAACCCTTAGCCATGCTAAAAAGAGAAGGAGATAGAAAACTCAAATTACTAACATCTATGATGAAAAAGAGAATATCAAAATAGACACACAGAAATACAGAAAAGAATTAGAAATTATTTTGAAAAATTGTACTCCAAAAAATAGATTATCAAAGCATTCACAAATTTCTAGATTCATATGATTTGCCCAAATTGAATCAGAATGTTTTACACAATTGAAACAGATAAATTTCAAGTAATAAAATAGAAGACACCATCAGAAGCCTACCAAAAAAGAAAAGCCCAGAACCAGATGGATACACAGCTGAGTTATAGAAGACCTATAAAGAAGAACTAAGGCCTATTCTCTTAAAATTATTTTGTGCAATAGAAAAAGAGGAAGCACTTCCAATCATATTCTATGAGGCCAATATCACCTTAATTCCAAAACTAAAGACATATCAAAGAAAGAAAACTTCAGACCAATATCTTTAATGAACATAGATTTTAAAAATTCTCAATAAAATTATGGCAAAACAAATACAAAGACACATCAAAAAGATAGTGTGCACCATGATCAAGTGGGGTTTATCCCAGGGATGAAAGGTTGGTTCAACATATGAAACAAAATTCATCACATCAATGGTATTAATGATATGAACCATATGATCATCTCAATATATGCATAAAAAGCATTTGACAAAATACAGCACCCCCTCATGTTCAAAACACTAGAAAAAACTAGGAATAACAGTAACATATCTCAACATCATAAAAGCTATCTATGCTAAGCCCCAGGCCAACATTATTCTAAATGGAGAAAAATTGAAAGCATTCCCTCAAAGAACTGGACAAGACAGGGATGCCCTCTTTTACCACTTCTATTTAAGATCATTATTGAAACACTGGCCTGAGCAATTAGACAGATGAAGAAAATAAAAGGGATAAGGATAGGAAAAGAAGAACTCAAATTAGTGCTATTTGCTGAGGACATGATTTTATACATAAAAGACACAAAAAAATTCCACCAGAAAGCTTCTTGAACCAGTAAATGAACTCAGCAACGTAGGAGGATACAAAAATCTACACCCATAAATCAAAGGCATTTCTGTGTATCAGTGCCAAATCCTCTGAAAGGGAAATGAAAAAAAAAAAAGTACCCCATTTACAAGGCCTCAATAAAAAATAAAATACTTGGGAATCAACCTAATGAAAGAGGTGAAAGACATCTACAATGAAAATTACATAACTCTAAAGAAAAAAAAATAAAGAAGACCTTAGAAGATGGAAAGATCTACCTTGTTCCAGGATAGGCAGAATTAATATTGTCAAAATGACTATACCACCAAAAACACTATGCAGATTTAATGCAATATCAATCAAAATTCCAATGACATTCCTTATAGAAAGAGAAAAAGCAGTCATAAAATTCATCTGAAAAAATAAGAGACCCGGAATAGCTAAGCAATCCTTAACAAGAAGAGTGAAGCAGGTGGCATCACTATAATAAACCTTAAAGCATACTAGAGAGCAATAATAACAAAACACCATGGTATTGGCACCAAAATAGACTAACAGATCAATGGTACAGAATAGACGACACACACTAACCCACATAATTATAGTTATCTTATGTTAGACAAAGGTGCCA
The DNA here is from genome assembly GCF_047511675.1 of Marmota flaviventris. NCBI lineage: Eukaryota > Metazoa > Chordata > Mammalia > Rodentia > Sciuridae > Marmota > Marmota flaviventris. The sequence goes on along the minus strand of NC_092501.1, from coordinate 92,907,141 downwards.
AAAACATACATTGGAGAAAAGGTAGCCTTTTCAACAAATGGTGCTGGGAAAACTGGAAATCCATATGCAACAAAATGAAATTAAAACAAAATGAAAATGAAAAACCCTATCCCTCACCATGCACAAACTCAACTCAAAGTGGATCAAAGACCTAGGAATTAAAACAGAGACCCTTCATATAATAGGAGAAAAAGTAGACCCAAATCTCCATCATATCAGATTAAGCCCCAACTTCCTTAATAAGATTCTTAGAGCACAATAATTAAAATCAAGAATCAATAAATGGGATGAATTCAAACTAAATAAACAATCAGTAAATTACATATAGAGCCTACACCTTGGGAGCAAATTTTTACCACTTGCACATCAGATAGAACACTAATCTCTAGGGTATATAAAGAACTAAAAAAGCTAAACAGAAAAAAATAACCCAATCAATATATGGACCAAGGAATTGAAAAGACACTTCTCAGAAGATTATATATAATCAATCAACAAATATATAAAAGAAATGTTCATCATCTCTTGCAATTTGAGAAATGCAAATCAAAACTACTCCAAGATTTCATCTCACTCTAGTTAGAATGGCAGCTATTAAGAATACAAACAACAATAAGTATTGGTGAGGCTATGGGGGAAAAGGCACACTCATACATTGTTGGTGGGACTGCAAATTGGTGCAGCTGATCCAGAAAGCATTATGGAGATTCCCTGGAAAACTAGGAATGAAACCACCATTTGATCCAGCTATCCTACTCCTCACTCTATACACAAAGGACTTAAAAATAGAATACTACAGGGACATAGTCACATCAATGTTTATTGCAACACAATTCACAATAGTTAAACTATGGAACAACCTAGATGCCCTTTAGTAGATAAATGGATAAAGAAAATGTGGTATATTAATACATGGAATATTACTCAGCAGTAAAAGAGAATAAATTCATGACATTTGCAGTTAAATAAATGGAGTTGGAGAATATAATGATAAGTGAAGTAAGCCAATCACAAAAAAACAAATGCTGATTGTTTTCTCTGATATAAGGTGGCTGATTCATGGTGGGGTTGGGAGGGAGAGCAAGAGAGGATTAGATAAACTCTAGATAGGACAAAGGGGTGGGAGGGGAACAGAGGGAGCATGGAAGTAGAAAATATTGTGGAATGAGTTATACATCATTACCCTACATAACATGTGTGAAGACATGAATGGTGTGAATATACTTTTTATACAACCAGAGATATGTAAAATTATGCTCTATTTGGGTAGTATTAATTGTAATGCATTCTGCTATCATATATAAACAATTAGAATAAAAATTAAAATAAAGAAAAAAGAAAACAAAGGAAAATAAAGAAATGGAATAATACTTATACTTACACTCAACATAATCTTTTTATGTATTATTTAATCCACTGATTTCTGTCCTCTTTAAGTACAAGTGTGCATGAAACTATTTTTTTAAACTTAATTCATTTTCTTTTGCCATACTCTTTGTTTATTATGAGACCATACTGTGGAGTCAAGTTGTCTAGGTAAATATTCAAATACCAGTATATACTAGTTATATGATCTTGAGCACTGTATTGGAAACTTCTCTGCTTTACTTTCTTCCTCTGTTCAGTATAGATAAGTACACTAGAAACCACCTAATGGAAATACCATAACAATTAACAAATTTAAAAATCAGTTGTTTTGAAATGACTCTGACACATAAAACTCACATGAATAATTTACCAAAATTTAAATTTCTCCAAAAGGTTTCTATATGTTAACAAAACAGATATAGAGAAAAAGAGAGAAAGGGAGGTGGTATTTGACATTTTGTCTGTCATTTCACTTAAAAGTATGTATGGTTTGTGTTTGCAATTTTGGAAATGAGCACATAAAGCAAATATCCCTTGGATACTGATTTTGAATGTATAGACAAAGACTAGAAAAATTGCTTTAAGTATATTAGATATATACTACATGTTTTCTTTTAAAAGTAACATGTTTCTGGGCATGGTGGCACACACTTGTAATCCCAATGTCTGAAAAGCATGCAGGATGATCTCACTTTCAAGTCAGACTCAGCAATTTAGAAAGGTTCTAAGCATCTTAGCATTACCCAATATCAAAATAAAATATAAAAGTGTGCTGGGGATGTGGCTCAGTCCATGGATTCAATCCCTAGTACAAAAAAAAAAAAAAAAGAAGGTAATTAGCTAAAGTAAATATTTGTTTTTTTTCATGTGCAAGTACACTAAGATACAATACAATTAAAATATTTGGGATAAAAATGTCAAAGATAAATTTTATAAAACCAGTTATTATTACTATAGACTTTATATCTTTCAGCAATACCAGAAACTAAGAGAGATCTATAAGTAGTATAGTATTTCCTTACCTTCTAATTCCTTGTGCTTTTGTTCACTCTTGTTGTCTATTTAAGTTTCATGTTTCTGATCAGCTCTAAGAATTAATACTATGAGGTTTAGGAATGATCCAGGTGCTATTCTAGATAAAGGTTTTCAAGAAACATTCAGGAACACCTGCATAAAGGACCTTTAATACTGTCTTTAAATAAATTTTACTGTCTATTTCACACCTGCTGGATCAGAATTTATGTGCAAGATGCCCCCAACTCAGCATCATTACAAAGCATCCCAGATGTTTCTTAGACAGTGAATTTCTAAAACCAGTGTTGTGGTGTTAAAATATTTGTAAAGAAAAACTAACATCCAAGTCCAATGTTTTTGAGTTTTGTATGAATACTCTTGTGTTCAATACACCTTGATTTTTTAAAAATTAATTGTAATTGACAAGTAAAACTTATATATGTGCCTGATGTACAGCATGATATTTTGATTGTGTATACACTGGAGAATGATTAAAACAAGCTATGTAACATATGCATTTTCACACACTTAATTTTTTTGTTTAATAAAAACATTTAGAATCAACTTTAGAACCTATTCTGAACAATTTGAAAATATTTAATATGGCATAATTAACTATAGTCAGGAAGATGTTGGACACAATTTACAAAACTTCAGATACACCAGAGAAATAAGCCCATCTTAATCATGTAATCTATTTCCAATATATGCTCTTTAACTTTGTATTTCAAATCTAGTTTTCAAATCATATACCTGCTCTAGAAAATTGGATGTTTTGAGTAATGTATGGTTCTAATTTGACTCCAAAGATTATTATCCTTCTAATCTAAAGAGAAAAAACAGCTTACTTTTTTTAGTTTCCGAAATTAGTGAGATTGTTTTGTTCCTATGCTCATCTTTTTATATATGACTTCATTAATAATATTTGAATACTTCTAATGAATTCCCTATTTCTAACTATATTCCTTTGTTAAGACATATAGTGACCTAATATTATTTTCCTTTTAAATTCAGTTTCTAAATCAAAGTCTTTGAAACCTTCTATTTATCACTATACACCTTGTCCTAATATAAACTACTTAGTGACCGTAGCTAAATTCACAGCATTAATATTTGCTTCTCTTTGTTGGGCAGATTCCAGACTCCTCACTCTCCCCCATTCCACAATACAAGGGCTGTATCATAGCTTTATAAACACACATTCAATTTATAAATCCAAAGTGATTTTCAGATAGTATTTTTATATCTCTAATTTAAAAATAAAGTTTGTCTCATATGTGATGATATAAATATAAGCAACATCTGCTAGAATCATTTGTATCTAAATACAAATTTCTTTTGTTCAGGGAAGCAAGAGCATTTTGTAATCTTTATCATTTTATCCATAAAAGTCAAAAGAAATTGTGAAGAGATATAGCTATAAGATTGAGTGTAAGTACTACTATTAGACTAGTGAAAACTCATCACATATTAGAGCCATAGGGGAATCTTTTTTTGGAGAGGGACCACTCAGGACTCGTGCTGTCCCTTCCTGCACAACTACATGTGTTCAGTTTCTCCAACAGCTGTGCTCACATTAGGTGCAATTTATCAGAATCAGAGTGAACTTGAGATTTGTTTATTAACATTGAATGCTTTCAATCTCTAGTCATTAATTATAATTATTTATCTCACTCTCCCCAAACTCTATTTTTTTATTCTTCAGCTAAAATGATTGTAAAATTTTCTAAAACAAGTATAAGTTCACTAGTAGAGAAAATATTCATTGCTGAGTAAATTTTCTCATAAATAAGTAAATGTTAGTGCTTAAATACTACTAATCATAGTTTTGTAAGTTCCAGATACAGTGGCTGGTGCATTTGTTTGTTAATTCATATGGTCTTCACACAACCTTATAAGATAGCTATCTTATTCTTATGTTATATGTGAGAAAACTGAGCTTTACAAAACTTAATTACTTTGGCCTGAAATTATACGATAAATTAACATTCAATTTTCTCTCATTTCAAGGTCTCTGCATTTTATACTCTCCTGTGTTTAATAATTGCTAGATTATAAAAACTTGTTTATGAAAGCATAAATTAAAGAAAAATCATAAATAGTGTAATAAGAGGCTAATTTTCTATAAAGACATATCCAAATACTTATCATTATGATCATCATGATTACTGGAGGCTATTCAATCAATGAAATACTTCTTTCTTTAAATATTTTTGGAACTCTTCTTTGGGTAATAAATTTAAAGAGATACTAGATATCAAATAAGGCATCACATGTCATTTTACCTGGTAGTTTTGCTTGATCTGAAAAATCATTTAAAAATCAATTAGATTCAGATGTGATAGGCCTATATGTACTATATTTGCCTATCTGTAGTGTCTAAAGTCTCACCACCATCTTCATAAGGACTGGTAGTATTCCAACACTCCAAAAGATCTCTTGGAAAAGAAAATAAAGTGTAAGTGATATCAATTTGACAAAGAAATGAAAACACATTGAATGAAGTGTTTAAGGAATTCACCAATCAATTTCTATGTAATTAAATAATGAAATTTAAAAGTTACTGTATGAACACCCTGTAAGATTAATTCCCTTCGTGTTTTATGAATCTAATTCACACAAAATACAATTTTACACCTAAAATTGTTAGTTCCAAGAGTTCTGACATATTAATGCTCTCAGGTGGCGAGGAACATAGGAACATAATCATGATATAAAACATTTTCATCACCTTCAAATGTTTTTTTTTATGTTTATCTGTAGGCAATACTAATCCCTCCTCCATCCTCTGGCAATAATTAGTTTGACAGTTACAATGTATCAAATGCTTTTTCTGAAGAATCTCCCTTCGTATTTATCACAATAACCTTAAGATCTCTTAGTTATTCAGGTTAGGAGACAATATACAAACCAAAAAAAGAAAACAACAACAACAAAACTGTCTCATGAGCCATAGGGCATAACCATGTTTTCTTTCATATTTTTGTTAATATAGTCTTAATTATCTGTTGGCAGAAATTACTTATTAAATGATTGTATCTTTAGAATTTCCTACTTACTACATTTAACACTGTTTTAGTTCTGTGCTTCATTTTCTATATAAGCACACAAGAAGATACAAATCATTTATAAATTTCAAAAAAAAAAACTCAAGCCATTTACTAATACTATTAAATGCATACTGAGTTCAAAATTACATTCTATAATTTCTGCATACAGAAATATCTTATTTAAACAATATTTTTCTTTGAAAGCAAGTCCTATTGAGATAATACATAATCTTTCTTATTTTGCAACTGCTATTCTAGGAAACATTTTAAGCATAGAGGATGATGCATCAGGGAATTATAGAGATAAAGAAACTTTGTTTTCAAGAAACTATTTTTTTGGTTCAACTAATGTGTGTTTGAGGGGATTGTGGAGTTTATGTAAAAAGCATGGTCACCTTAGAGGGTTCGCTTGAATTCAAAATCTGCTCTGATATTAACTATTGAAACACTGAAAAGTCAATTATCTTTTAATGGTCACTTAACTTCTTCTAGTCATAAAATAGAACTATAGATACTTCATATGGCTATTACAAAGATTAAAGACATGGTCAAATAAAACATTTGCATGACATTGAGAATGTAGCATGTGTTTAACAAAAGGGTAATCAAAATAGACTTTAAATCATGGGATATTCTTTATAAGGAATCCCATGACATAACACAAAATAAGTCTCCAGAAATTTTAAAAAACATATCAAGTGTTATTATTACTACAGAGCAATAAACATAAAACTTAATAACAACAAGAAGACAATTTAAAAACTATACATGGAAATTAAAACATACAGTTGAATAACAAATAGATCAAGGAACAAGTCAACAGCCATGTAAAATATTCCTTGATACAAAGAATACTTGAAACATACCATACCAAACCTCTGGAATATCACAAAAACAGTACTGAGAAAAGTTTACATAGCAATCAATACCTATATTAGAATAGCAGAAAGATATCAAATCAATAACATTAACTTTCACCTTAAGTATCTAGGCAAACAAGAATAAAGCAAAATAAAAATAAAGGAATATCAGAGGCCCACCTGCCCCATCAAACCACAGCCAGAGAGCCACCCCACACTCATCCAGGCCCCACACAGGGGTTCCCTATTCACCAAAGTGTGGCTCCACAACTCATCAAGGTACATATAGGCTTAAGACTGCCACCACCATAAAACAGGGTCATTGCTGTTTCTATCAAGGGACAAAAATAAGGATGTGGTAAGACATCACCGAGGTCCCTATGGGTCTAGCTGCACCAGGGATTTCTCTACTAGGTATGCTAACAGTTCTCCTGTTGCTGAGGTAACAGGGAGTCTTGCATGGGTTTGCCTATCTCTTTTTTCTCATACTAACAGCCAACTTCTTATGATTACCCTCTCACTAGACTTATAATCTAATACCTTCATATTCTCACATCCTGCCTCATAAACATCTCAGTCAAACCTCCTGTCCCCCCATTCTACCATTATAAACTGTAAACCACTGTGCAAACCTATTGACTATATGGTAGAAGATAACCGAACTCATCATTTCTGATTACAGTGACAAAACTGTAAATGTAAAAATTGAAGCTAACAGATATATGGCTGCACATTATGTACATTGAGTTCTATAACATTGATTTCTCCATTAAAAGTGAGGTATTGGTAACCTATAAGGACACTATAAAACAATAGGGCAGAAACTTTAATACCTTGGATCTACACTGCAAGAGAGGAAGACACATAGACATCATGAAAAACCAAGGGAGGAAAGTGCCCCAAACAAACTAGGCTACTACAACAATTGAATCCGTAGATAGTGCAGTAGGTGAAATGTCAGAGAAGGAATTCAGAATATTCATAACTAAAATGATTTGAGAATTAAAGAATGACCTAAATGAGGAGATATAGGCAAAAATCAATCACTCCAACAAAGAGATAAGAGAACAAATACAGGTTGCAAGAGACGACTTCAAGAAAGAGATGGATATACTGAACAAAACAAAACACAAAAGCAAGCAGAAATCCTTGAAATAAAAAAACAAAACAAAACAAAACAGTAAGCCAATTTAAAACTCAATAGACAGCATCACCAATAGACTAGATCACTTGAAAGACAGGACCTCAGACAAAATGTACAATCTTGAAAAAAAAAGTTGACCTCATATTGAAGATGGTAAGAAACCATGAACAGAATATTCAAGAATTATGGGATACCATCAAAAGACAAAATTTAAGATTTATTGGGATACAGGAGGCTTCACAGAATCAAACCAAAGGAATGCACAATCTCTTCAGTATCAGAAAATTTCCCAAGCATTGGAAAATCAAATACAAGAGTCCTATAGGAAATTGAATGTACAAAATTACAACAGGATCTACACCAAGACACATTAAAATGAAAATGCCTAGTATACAGAATAAAGATAGGGTTTTAAAGGCTGCAAAAGAAAAAAAGTCAGATTACTTATAAGGGTAGATCATCTCAGATCTCAGCAGATTTTTCAACTCAGACTCTCAAAGCCAGGAGATCCTAGAATAACATATACTAAGCTCTAAAAGATAATGGATGCCAACAAAGAATCTTAAATCCAGCAAAATTAAGCTTTAAATTTGACAATGAAATAAAAACCTTCCATGATAAACAAAAGCTAACAGAATTTACAGCAAGAAAGCCTTCACTATAGAACATTCTTTGCAAAATATTCCATGAGGAGGAAATGAAAAACAGCAATGAAAATCTGCAAAGATAAGAACTACAATAAAGGAAAAGCCAACAAAAGGAAAGATTGAGTCAAGATAAATAGCAAACATAAACAAAATGACTGGTAATACAAATATGTCTTAATAATAACCTTAAATGTTAATGGCTTAAACTCACCAATCAAAACACATAGGCTGATACATAAAATTTTTAAAAAGACCCAACAATATGCTGCCTTCTAGAGACTAATCCCATCAGAAAATACATCCACAGACTGAAAGTGAAAGGTTAGGATAAAATATGTCATTCACATGGTCCACATTAATAAGCAGAGGTTTCCATCCTCATATCAAATAGACTTCAAGCTAAAATTAGTCAAAAGGTAAAAACAGGGCTGGGGAAGTGGCTAAGCAGTAGCACACTTGCCTGGCATGTGTGAGGCACTGGGTTTGATTCTCAGCACCACATATAAATAAATAAATAAAATAAAGATCTATCAAAAATAAAAAAAATAAATTAAAAAAAGGATAACGATGATGATGGTTGGGATTTCGTTGAATCTGTATAGTGCTTTTGGTGGTATGGTTACTATACCAAAATTAATTCTGCCTATTCAAGAACAAGGTAGATCTTTCCATTTTTCTAAGGTCTTTATTAATTTCTTTCTTTAGCACACTGTAATTTTTATTGTAGAGGTGTTTCACCTCTTTCATTAAGTTTATTCCTAAGTTTGTTTGTTTGTTTTGTTGTTGTTGTTATTGTAAATGGGATGGTTTTCCTAGTTTCTTTTTCAGAGGATTTGTCACTGATGTATAGAAATGCCTTTGATGTATGGGTGTTGATTTTATATCCAGATAATTTGCTGAATTCATTTATTACTTCTAGGAGATTTCTGGTGAAAATGTTTTGTATCTTCTAGGTATAGAATCATATCTTCTGCAAATCATGACACAAATGATGTGAAAACACTTTGTGTACAATCGGTGACTTGAAAAAGTGTGCTCTATATGTGTAATATGAAATAAATTGCATTCTGCCATTTTGTATAACAAATTAGAATAAATAAATAATTTAATAAAAATACAAATTTAAAAATAAAGGAATATCACTAGGAAAAGAAGAGCTCAATATTTCTGTTTGCTGCCAATATGATCCTATATTTAGAAGACCTGAAAAACTCTACCAAAGACTTCAGAACTGATAAATGAATTTAGCAAAGTAGCAGGAAACAAATAAAAATACTCACCAATCAATGATTGATCTATATTCCAATGATGAATCTGCTAAAATAGAAATTAGCAAAATTCTCTCATTCACAATAGCCTCAAAAAACAAAACAAACAAACAAACAAACAAAAAACTTGGGAATCACTCTAAAAAAAGAGGTGAAGGAACTCCACCATAACAATAATAGATCATTAAAATAAAAAATAAAAGAAATTGAAGAAGACCTTAGAAGATGTAAACCCCACCCATCTTCTTCAATAGGCAGAATTAATATTGTCAAAATGGCCAACCAAGCATTATACATACTCACTGAAATTCCCATTAAAATTTCAATCATGTTCTTCATAGAAATAGAAAAAGCAGTAATAAAATCCATTTAGAAAAATAAGAGACTGAGAATAGTCAAAGCAATCCTTAGCAAGAAATGTAAAAAGAGACATCATAATATTGGACCTTAAATTACACTGCAGATTTATCCTAACAACATGGCAAGGTATTGGCACCAAACAGGCATGAAAATCAATGGAATAGAAGAGAAGACACAGAGACAAACCCACAAGAATATGGTTATCTCAAACTAGACAAAGGCACCAAAAACATATATTGGAGAAAAGAAAGCCTCTTTAGTAAATGGTGCTGAGAAAACTGGAAATACATATGTACTTGAATAAGATTTAACCTCTATCTCTTACCCTGCACAAAACTCAACTCAAAATGGATGAGAGAAATAGAAATTACACCAGAAACCTGCACCTACTGGAATAAAATGTAGGTCCAACTTTCCATCATGTAGGCTCAGTAACTGACTTCTTTATCAAGACACCTAAAGTGCAAGAAGTAAAATAAAAAATTCATAATTTGGATGGCATAAAATAAAAAGGCTTCTTCACAGCAAAGGATACAATCAAGTAAAGAGGGAGCCTATAGAATATTAGAAAATATTTATCATCTGCTCCTCAGATAGGGCAATAATATCCAGGATACATTAAGAACTCAAAAAAAACTTAACACACACACACACACACACCCAAAATACCAATCAATTAATGGGCAAAGGATACATTCTCAAAAGAAAAAAATATATAAATGGCTAATAAATATATTAAAAAATGTTCAACAACTCTAGCAATTAAAAAATACAAATTAAAACTACGGAGTTTTCATCTCACTGCAATCAGAATGGGTATTATTACAAATTCAAATAACAATAAATGTTGTCAAGGATGTGGGGGAAAAGGTACACTCATACATTCTTGGTGAGACTGAAAATTGTTGCAATCAATCTGGATAGCAGTATGGAGATTTCTTAAAACATTAGGAATGGAACCATAATTTGACCCAGATATTGCACTCTTCCATATATATTCTAGTGATTTAATATCAGCTTACTACACAGACACTTCCGCACCAATGTTTATAGCAAATCAATTCAGAATATCTAAACTTTGAAGACAACCTAGATACCCTTCAACAGATGAACAGACAAATAAAATGTAGTATATACACACAATGGAGAATTATTCAGATATAAAGAAGAATAATTTTATTACATTCACCTGTAAATGGCTAGATACAGAGACTATGATGCTTAGTGAAATAAGCCAGTTCCAAAAACCAAAGGTCCAGTGTTTTCCCTGATATGTGAAAATTAATCCACAATAAGAGGGGGAATTAAAAAAAAATAGGAATTCAGTGGAGTAGACAAAGGAGAATTAAGGGAAGATAGTAGGGATGGTAAAAGAAATGAATCTGATCTAATATTCCTATATACATATATGAATATACCACAGTGAACATCACCATCATGTACATCCAAAGAAATTAATAATCATCATCATCATCATCATAATCATCATCATCATCATCTATTGATAAATGGCATAAAATAAAAAAGTAAGGGCAGGGACAGAGAGATGAAGGGTAGGAACTGAGAACTAAATTAAAGGAAGATATATTCCACACCTTTATAATTATGTCAAAATGGATTCTACTGTAATACATAACTAAAAATAACTAAAACAAATAAATCAAGTTAAAAACTCAGTAGAAAGAAATAATAAAGATCAGAGCAAAAGTAAGTAAAATAGTAACTCAAAAATCAACAACAGATCAATGATTCTTCAAATTGGTTCTTCAAATTGGTAAACAAAATTGACAAATCTTTAGCTAGACCAACTAAGAAAAACAAGGTAAGACTTAAATAAATCAAAAGGGATATCAAAAGAGATACACTTTGAATGACAGCACAGACATACAAAATACCATCAGATTATTATTATGAACAATAATATGACAATTAATTTGTTAAACTACCTCATCAAACTTAAAACATGAAGAAATAGAAGATCTGAACTGATCATTAATTGATAATGAGATTGAATCAATAGTAAATATCCACCTATTAAAAAAGGCCCAGGAGCATTTGACTTCCCTTCAGATTTCTATTAAAATGTTAAGAATAAATAATAACAATTCTTTTAAAATTATTACAGAAAATTGAAGAGAAAGGTATTCTTCCAAATTCATTTAATGAAATCAGAATTACCCTGACATCAAAATGAGACTAGGAGAGGCTGGGGTTGGGGCTGTGGCTCAGCGGTAGCACCCTTGCCTGTCATGCCTTAGGCACTGGGTTTGATTCTCAGCGCACATATAAATAAATTAAAATTAAAGTGTATAACAATTAAAAAAATTAAAAATGAGACAAGGATACCACAAAAAGAAAGCCACAGGACAGTATTCTTGATGAGCATAAAAGCAAAACCTCAACAAAATACTAGCAATTGAGTTCAACTGCACATTAAAAAGATTATGCATAATGAATCTTAGGGATGTAAGAATGTTTCAGTATTATATACAAATCAATAAATAAAATAAATAACATCAACAGAATGAAGGACAAAATGAACACATATAATCATCACAGTAGATGTAGAAAAGTCTTTGATGAAAGTCAATATCTTTAATCTTAACTAATTGGGTTATACACTTGTGGTCTTGGCTACAAGAAGTTTCAAGTGAGGAGATCCAGATTAAACTCATTCTCATATTGCTTTAATTCAAGTCAACCAGTGTTTATTCTCTACTGAAAGCAGAAATCTTAAAACTAAGTCATGTATGTTAGTCATCTATCACTTTATAACAAATTGCTCTACACTTAGTTGCTTAGCAAAATATATATCTATTATCTCATCATTTCTTTGGGTAGGCATTTGGAGAGTTCTCTTACCCAAAGATAACAACAAGATTTAAAAAAAAAAGTGTACACAAATTACAAAAGAGGAACTCAAATTGTCATTGTTTGCAGATGGAATATTATTATATTTAGAAAATCCCAAACACTCAATCAAAACACTATTGCAACTAACAAAATGAATGTAGCAAATTTCCAGGTTGCAAAATCAATACACACCAAAGTAGTAGCAGAATATATAACAAAACAAGCTTTCTGAAAAGGAAATCAAGAAAACAATAGCCAAAAGCACACACACACACACACACACACACACACACACACACACATATATAAATGGAGCAAAAGATCTTAAAAATACAAATATTGGATGAAATAAATTAAATAAAACACAAAATTTAGAAGATATTATGTTCATGGATTGGAATAATCAAAATTGTTAAAATGTTCATACTCCCCAAAGTAAATTATATATTCAAAGCAATCATTCTCTAAATACAAATGACAGCAAAGGAAACCAACAACAGAATGAAGAGATAAATTAAGGAATAAGAAAAAAAATAAAACTACAAACTGTACATTTAACATCAACAAAGCAAAATATAAACAGGTGATAGACCTAAATTCATTTTTCTCAAAGGAAGACATACTCATAACCAACATACATATGAAAAAAATGCTAATCATAACTAATGCCCAAGGAAATGTGAATCAAAGCCACAATGAAATGTCACCTTATAACAGAAAGATTGGTTATTATCAGGATGTGGAAAAAAAAGAAAACCTTACATATTATTGGTGGGAATAGAGAACCATTATAGAAAAGAGTATAGATTTTTTAAATGTAGAATTATGTGTTCAGAAAACAGTGATAATTTGAATTCTTATTTTCTTTCTTGTATTGCTTTAATTTCTTTCATCTGTTTAATTGTTATGGCTAGAGTTTCATGGACTATATTTAATACAAGTGATAAAAGAGGGTATCCCTATCAAGTTCCAGTTTTTAGAGGAATTCTTTCAATTTTTCTCCATTGAGAATAATGTTAGCCTCTGGCTTAGCATATATGGTTTTTACAACATTGAGGTATATTCCTACCATCCCTATATTTTCTAGTGTTTTGAACATGAAGAGGTGCAGTATTTTGTCAAATGCTTTTTCTGAATCTATTGATATGATTATATGATTCTTTAAGTCTATTGATGTGATGAATCAACCTTGCATCCCTGGGATTAACCCTCTTGATTGTTGTGCCCTATCATTTAAATATGTTTTTGCATAAATTTGCCAAAGTTTTATTGAGAAGTTTTAATAAGGGATATTGGTCTGAAGTTTTCTTGATGTGTCTTTTTCTGGTTTTGGTATCTGGGTGATACTAGCCTCATAGAATGAGTTTAGAAAGGTTCCCTCCTTTTCTATTTCATGGAATAATTTGAGGAGTATTGGTATTAATTATTCCAGGAAGGTCTTGTAGAACTCTGCTGAAGATCCATCTGCTCCTGGTTGGTAAGCTTTTCTTGGTTGGTAAGCTTATGATGGCATCTTCTATTTCACTGCTTGAAATTGATTTGTGTAAATTATGCATGTCCTGATTTAGTGTGAGTAGATCATATCTCTCTAGAAATTTGTCTTCAAGATTTTCTATTTTATTGGAGTATAAATTTTCAAAATAGTATCTAATTATCTTCTGTATTTCAGTAGTGTCTGTCAAGATATTGAGGTTCCTAAATATATAAAAAAATACCACTATCATATTATCCAGCAATGCCACTACTGGGTATATTCCCAAAGTAAACAAAATAATTTTGTTGAAGATACATCTGCAATCCAACATTCATTGCAGCACTATTCACAGTAGCCAAGAAATGGAACAATGTACACATCCATTAACAGATGAGTGAATAAAGAAAATGTATCCATTCACATCATGGAATACTATTCCTCCAATAAATAAATAAATCCTGTTGTTTTCAACTTGATGAATGAAGCTGGAAATCATGATGTTAAATGAAATTATCCAGAAACAGAATGACAATTACCAAATGATCCTAACATATGTGGAATTTAAAGGGCTAATTCCACAGAATCTGAAAATAGAATGGTGATTGCGAAACACTGGGCAGATACAGAGGAATAAATTTTGAGAGGGTGATCAGTGGGTACTAAGTTATACTTAAATAGGGGTAAGAAGTTTTGATGTGCTATTGCACAGCCTGGTGATGATTGATAATAAAAAGCTAGTAGAAATATTTTAAATATTTGCAGCATAAAAAATGATAAATGTTTAAATAAGTAGATATTTTAAATTTGATTTAAGCATACAATAATACATACATGTATCAAAATATTATATGGTATTCCATAAATATGTATAATTTTAATGTTTTCATGGCTAAAAGAAATTTAATAAAAATATTGAAAACAAATTCACATTATAGTGTACAACAAATAAGCTATAAAGGATAACTATTATAACTTATTTTCATTAAATAGATAAAATTTAAATTAGTAGAATGATAAGTAAACTACCAAAATATACAATTTATAAAGTATTAAAATTTCAAATACATATTATTTTTAAAATGTTGAATTGGAAATCAGGGTTATAATACATCATAGTTGCCTCAAAATTCTTTATCATACATTACAATGGCTCTCAAAACTCACAATCTCTGCTGACATTTTTAATGTAAATATAAAGCACAAAAATGAAAACCAAATAGATAACCTCCATGATTTTCATAGAACTTGGGTTAAAAAAGTTCTCATATAAGAATACTGTATGAAGTAATCATAAGTTCTGATACTGAAAATGTATTCTGTGCTATATATTGTAGGCTGCATAACTAGTTATGTTTTAACTATGTTTATATACACATCACTTGCATTAATAACTCAAATATTATGTTGAAAAAATAATTTATAAAAGTACACATCCCGAAGCAGATCCAAAAATTATTTTACACTTATCATACCATTAGTTTGGCAGTCTTAATTACCATTCAGTCATTTACAATTGTAAACCCTAGAAGCAACACAATGTTGATGTAACCCCAGTGTTTATGTTGAATATAAGGCAAATAAATTTCTGTTGAATTAATGAGTAAATATGGTCTAAGAGTTAATTTATGGTTATCATTAAAATTTAATTATATCTGAATATGTTAAAAATGCAACAAAGTTTTCTTTCACTTCATAAAATGCAAACATGATGTTTAAAATTACTTGCAGTACCTTTTCCTAATGTTCTTCTATACACTAAATAGAATAATTTCCTGTAGTTATTTTGGGTCAAAATAATTTAAGATTAGAAGGTTAGATAAAATTAAACATATTCTACAATTGTAAAGGTTAAATTTAAGTTTTGCTCTCCTGTTAAGTTTAAGTTTTGCTTTTCTGTAAGTTTAAGTTCTGTTTTCCTGGAACCCGAAACTTATGTTAAAAACAGTCACTTATGTCAAAATGTACCCTGACCCAACACCCCCTGACAAAACGCATGATTATTCTGTAATGGTTATTTTGTAACAATCCCACCCTCGCACCCTAACTGCCATATGAACTTCCCTGTTTAAACACTGCATAAAAACTCTGCTTAAGCTGTGCTCAGGGCTCCAGCTTCTCTCAGGAGAACTCTGAGCCCCAGCATGCTGGCCCAATAAACCCCTTTGCTTTTGCATGAGACAGTCTCTTGGTGGTCCTTTCCTCCGACGTTTGCCCGACCCTAACACAATACCCTCTCTAAAATAAAATAATTGCTTCTGTGTGTCAAATATTATAAATGAAAGCTATTAGAGGCTTATTATCTTTCTTTCATTTTCTTTAAATGCGTGTGGCTATGTACCTGCAGAACCTTCGGTTGACTTCTCAGTACACTCAGGGAAAAAGTAGTCAAACTTTTCACAGTGATTATTGAGGCTCTAAAATAAATTCCACGGCCACTCTTGCTTCATTTCCAACATGTTCCTACTTTCATTCCATTACTTTGTGTAAACACACTTCAAGGTTTTTGTGTCATGAATTTCCAAAATTCATTTTGTCTCAAGACCTCTGATTTTTGTTACACTTAACTGGAATTCTCAGGAATAATTGTATGGACTTTGCTCCTTTTTATTGTCTGTGTTTCTTTTTACATGACAACAATCTTCTGAGAAGCTTTCTTTATCTACTCTAGGCAAAATTGGTACTTCTCTCTCAAATTTATCTGTAGTTTCCATGGTAAATATTTTAAATAAAGCATTAGCACTTGAAATTATATTTTTTGTTTGTCTTTGTTTAACCTTATTTTACCCACTAGAATGTGAACACTATGGGGTCAGGAATTCTGATGTCTAAGAGTTTCACATCAGTGTTTTAAAATGTGCATATACAATTGGATCTAACTGTGTGTAAAAGTTCATAATACACTATTTTTAAGAAACGTTGAACTGTAAGGTATAGTGGCAAACACAAATCGCACAAGGAATATTGAATCATCTATACACAGTTCCAAATATGATGTCTAATGAAATACTGTTCGGTTTTGCTGAGAACAATTTTTTCAGTCAAGCACAGGAAATTTACCAAGAAAGCTGAGAAGAGAGCATGGATTTAAAATAATTATTACTTAATCTTACTTCTCATAAATCACTAAGAGATTGTAGTATAAAAAAATAGAAATTTTGATTCTGTCATATCTGATTCATACCTGATTTCTTGAATTTCTGAATATTTACTCACTCTTCGTAAAACTATTAATCCAGCAATTAATTGATAATTGGATTATATGGTAGCATCCTCCATATTTGTTCAGATTCCATTGTCCTCTAACATCCCCCCAAACTGAAACTATTTTTATTCATTATTTTAATGCAGAATGCCATTTATTATTAACATTGTAGAAAGAACTATCTTTAAAAAGTTGATACTTTTTTTCTTATTTGTTTAAATTTGTAGTCTAGGTCTGCATGGTCTGAGCTGCAGTTTCAAAAGGATGCTTTTGGTTGTCGCATAAGGAACATACAGTTCTGGCACCAGAGTAAATGCAGACAGAGCCCTTGCAAAGTTATTTGAATAGTCTGTGGAAGAGGTCTGGGAATCAGAGTTTAGGTGCAAAAGAGAAAAAGACTTAGCTGTCCTGATATAGAAAAAAATTGGCAAATTCATCATAGGACTGTAATTGATGTATGACATGGAAAAGTCAAATGTTAGTACCACCATTGTTTTAACCTTACTAACTGAAATAGTAATCTTTTTAACTGAAGGAAGCAACCAGGTTTAGGTGGTAGGCAACAAAGATGAATTCCTGATTAGAATATTAATCTTGGAATGTCTATAAGATGTTCTGATAGAGCTATTAAATGGGAAATGCTGTGATGCTTGTGTAATATTTATGCTTATCATGAGAAAATACATTGAAGAAATGGACAGTATTTTATCTAAGATTATAAAAATATTCTAGTAAAAATACAAGAAAATTTCTAGCATTGTTCTGAAACCATTTGCTCTATGTGCAATGTTGTCTGAAAAAGTATTTATGCCATTCCAATTAAATATATATATGGACTCCCAAATGAATAATATATTTTGTATATTTAATTTGGAGAATAAAAATAGAAATAGAAAATGTTGAAAGTGACCACACTGTTTCTCAGAAACACATAGATGGTTATATGTGAGTTTGCTTCAAGGGTATAAGATAGTTCCAGTATCCACCCTTTTATACTCTCACTCAACAGTTGCTCAAGATTAGAGTGAATTATTCCAAAGAGGAGAAACACTTCCACCAATGTTTTGGTGAAAGTTTGTAGTATGTTTGGCGCATTGGGTGAAGTTTGTCATTTCAGCAAGAAATAAATACTTGTTGATTATTCATTCAGTGGAGCAGGTAGCATAAAAAGATTATGATACCAAAAATATCAGTCCTATTAAGTGAAACCAATTATAGTCCCAATAATTTTGGAAATTCCTACATAAGAGTCAGATATTAGCAATAAGTTTGGTAATCTCTCTGGTATTGGTCAGAATTAACGTCTACAATAGCCCCTTTTACAAGAAAAACTCCTTAGGATCTTCTCAGTCAACTACAATTCTTTTAAATTTATGTAGTTCTCATGCACCCAGATTAGTGAGTAATACAAAATATAAATGACTTTGTGAAGATATGTCTTAGGAATGGGTTCAGACAATTATTGTAAAAGGGTTCTCAAAATTAATAACACACACTTGCATGGAAATTTTTTTTTTTTCTGTCTGCAAACTCTGTGATTTAAATTTAGTAGATGAATCAAAAACATTAGTTTTCAATGTGTTTCCATATTATCATTTCCACTATAATTATCAGTATTATTATGAAGTACCCATTTTCATGTTTTAAATTTAGAATATACAGTGTTGCAGCCACATACATTAATATATATTGTTTGCTTAATTTGAAAAATAGCCACAATTTATTACACTTTTTACCAATTTTAAACACACTGGCAAACTTTTTATATATATGGATGTATATGACTTGTTTGATAATTTGGGATGACATTATTCCTAAGCATTTCCTTTATCTCCCTAGGTATTTAAATTAAAAATAGAAGTAGTTATAAAAGCCATAAAGTTTCATTCAAATGTTAGTATTTGGGGGGATTCAAGTTATATTTGTGTGGATAGATTATGTGTAATACATACTAAGCATATACAAATGACTTTCTATATTAGTAAAAAAGAAAATAGATTTAAAATACTGTTACCTCTATGCAGTCCTTAAAGAAAGATTTGCACATATCTAAATGTGGAGCTTTAATTAAAATTATGCCTTTCCAGGGAACATCTCTTCTCTAACAAGTAAGTGTCTTTAAGACAGACTATTAACATAGGCAATGATTAGTATGACACTGTAAATGATTTAGCAGATGGCAAATATTAAGTAGCTTAACAGGATTTATTTCAATTGTTGAAATCCAAAACCCCAAATAGTGTTCCTTAATGACATTCAGTAATTGTGCTAGATAACTTATTTAATATTAGCTGTCTCTCAAATTAAACACAAGTGTGAAAACATGTGAAAGCTTACTACCTTTAAGTCTCTCTCTGTGAATCTGTGTTAGGTTCATTTATTTCTTTCTGCAAAAAGGAAATAATCATTGCACTTCCTCATCATTTCTCCTTGCTTTCAAAATTATCGAACCAAAATGTAATAGATCAAACTAGAATCTCATTTTCTGCTAAATTTCACATGAATTACTTGAGGAAATTGTGAGAACACCATATCACTTTGTGGTATTTTGATTAATACCTATGGGTTCAATTATATTTAATAGCATAAACTCTTAAGAATAATATTAAAACCAATAATATTAGATTCCAAACAGTTACAGTCATTACTATATAGAAATAGGTATATATGTATGTGTATATATTCATATGTACATACATACATATGGTTTTGCATATTTGAAATGACATATAATTTGCATTTTACAACTCTTAAATATTTAACCATCCACGATTTATGTAAGACCAGTTTCATTTATTTTTACTGCATATGTTATGCTACTTTGATCACAATTTCAATGTATTTGCTTAATTTATTCTTGATATATATTACTCACAGACATACACAGATACACACATGTATACATATTTTTCAATGTTTTTCTATAAAATAGTGCATTCTTATCCATCGTATTTTTGTATATTTACATGCATTTTCTGAGGCATATATTCAGGAGTGGAATTCTTGGAATGAAAGGTAATTACATTTCAATTTTTCTTATATGTTGCCAGATTTCTCTCTTAACTCAGTGTTGTAGTTTGGATCTTGACCATTGCCAAAATGTGTTAGAAGCTTGCTCCCCAGTCTGGGGTACTGTTGGGGGTGGTGGAATATTAAAGAGGTAGGGACAAGTAGAAGGAAGTTAAATCTTTGGGTAAATGCTATTGAAGGAAATACTGGGACCTCATCCTGTTCCTCTTTGTTTCACTTCCTGGTCACTATTTGGTGAATAGTCTTCTCCAACATGAATTCCCACTGTGATGCATCATGCCACACCAGGCCCAAAGTAACATGCCCAAGCAAACATGTAGTGAAATCTCTGAAACCTTGAGCAAAAATAAGCATTTTATTTTAGTAAGTTTATTTCCTTGGTTATTTTGTCACAAAGATGATTAATATGTTAGATCTCAACTTCTAAGCTAAAACAATATAGAGTTCTGACTTTTCACAATCTTACCAATGTCTTCATTCCTTTTTTCTTTTTTTATCATTCCTTTCATTTCTCTACCTTTTTTTTTTTCTGTCTTACTTTCTCCTTTATGAAACAACACCATGCTAGTGCATGTAAAAATGTGCCTTATTGCAAATTTAATTTTTATGTACTGCATTTTGGGATAAAATATCTTTCCAATATTTTTATATCCTAATTCTCTCCTTGGAATATTTTCTAATTCATAACGTTTGCCCCATGTCAAATTGAGTTTTGTTTGATTTGTTTGGATTTAAATGAGTTACTTCTATATTTTTATAGTATTTTAAAATTTTTATGTAACAATGTATTTTCCTAAAAGTGTACTAGCCATAATATGAGTTTTACTATTTTTTCATACTAATGTTTCATTTTAATACAATAAGTTATTTCTTTGGGGATACACACACACACACACACACACACACACACACACACACACATATATATATATATATATATATATATATATATATATACATACACATACATATATATTTTTTACCCTGTCTTGTTTTGGTAGGTTTTCTATCCTTAATATCTTTAGAAATTCTCTATATTAGTAGTACAGTTTCAATGAATTCAATACCACAGTGCTAGAGTTTTATTTTATAAGATTCCAGTACAGCTGAGCATATACCATTTTATTTTGTAACAAAGCCAGAATCTCACTTACAGAAATCTTTGTTATAAATTAATCTTGACTTCACGGGAAAGAGTTAACGGTTTTATATTAATGAAAGGCCATGATAATTTATAATGTAATGCTATTATATGTATTTTTTTCTCTATGTGTGTAATTCATACAATAGAAGAAATACATGTCAGTTTAGCCTACTTTTTCTCATTAAAGCACAGGGCTTTCTTGAACATTGCAATTTTATTAGAAAACATTCTAGCATGTAATCATAAGTATTTGCACAACCCATATGGAAGTTATACAACATTTATTTAATGAATTATTTAACATTGGGTCAACAAGTCAGAATATTGTTATTTAACTACACACCAATAAAATATAAGGCTCATAAAAACTCCTAAGATGATTTTATTTATCATATATGTCCAAACAACCAACCAAATTGATAAAGAGTCATGATTGTCTTTTCCTCTCTAAAGAGTGCCCTGAACTGTCTATGGACCAACACAAATTGGTTATAAAGGGATTCCAATCCCTTGATGTGATACTCACAAATTCACAAATGAATGCTACTATACCCTCTGTTTTAGTCAGCTTTTTAACTGCTGTGACCAGAACAATTGCAGAGGAAAAAAAATTTATTTGACAGCTCACGGTTTCAGAGGTCTCTGCCCATAGAAGGCTGGCTCCATTCTTCAGGGCTTGAGGTTAGGCAGAACACCATGGAAGAAGAGTATGGCAGAGGGAAGCAGCTTACATTATGATCAGAGAGCAGAGAGAGACTCCACTCAACACCTCAAAGCACGCCCCTGCTGCCTTGTCTCCTCCAACCATACCCTACCTGCCTTCAGTTACCAATCAATTAATGTCATTAGGTGATTAATTCACCAATTGGGTTAAGGCTTTCAAAACCCAATAATTTTTTCTCTGAACCTTTTTGCATGTCTCATCTGTGAGATTTTGGGGGACTCCTCACATCTAAACCATAACACCTTCCAACAGGGAATGTGCAGTGGGCAAGACAGAGAGAGAGAGCAATCCTTTGTTAAAAGGAGGAAATGAATAATAATTATGCCAAATTAGAGGTATGCTATGCATTGTATTTATTTTAAATTCAGATTCTTGGTTGATCTTGATTTGTTGTTTTCTCAGAATGAGTATGGGAGAAGCATGAGACACTAATCCCTACAATACTACATGACATTGCTTCTGCAGCACATCTGCTGGAAATACTTAGCAATTAGTCTAGAAACACAGAGCTTGTGAAAGGTAGTTAGTCAAATAGAGATGGATCACAATGTTTCTTATAAATTAGCCCTTAGTTTATATTTCATAAAATAAATTTAGCAAAATATTAGATAAACATAACAATCTTGAGAAAAGAAACCTCATGGAATCAAAAGTGTATTGAAAAAAAATGGCATTAGATAAAAAGGTCCAAAGTAAAGATTATGAGCACTACAAGAACTGTTTGGTAATTAAAATGTGGTGTTGATCATGATTTAAATGTAAGAGTATTGAGAAATCAAGATCTACATGATTTAGCAAGTAATGAAGGTTTCTGGAAGATATGCCTTGCCGCAGTCCGGCTGCAGCAAAATAACCGGGGGGTGACGAACAACTTGTGTAGATTGATACAGCAGGAGAGTGGGAGCCGTTTATTGCAGGACAGGAGCAGTATTTATACATTCCACACAGCTTATCTAATTAGCATAAACTAGATACAGCAGTCAACCAATCAGGAATCTCCACACTTAATGGCTCACTTTTGTTACTTCACAAACCACTCCCTCTGGCATTTTGCCAGGTACCATCCAGACTTGTTTAGAACTCTAACATTCCCCTGGCAAAATGCCAGGTGTTATTTTGACTTGTTTACAGATTCTAACAATGCCTCTAACATTTCAGAGAAACAATAGAAATGGAAGAAAATCTAGAAGTTATAGGCATCAGGTCATATATGAAGCAGATATGTAAGATCTGAAACTTCATGCCAAGACCTATAAATTACCTCAATATCTTTTCATGTAAGATGCTGAGAGCCACGGCTGAGTCTGTATGGCCCCTGTCATTTTGCCAACAGTATTGATTGACAGGCGAGGCATTACTATCCGCCTCTGCCGCTACTTTTGAGTTCTCTCACTATTTTGGAGTTCTCGTGGGGATTTCCGGGGATTCCCCGAGAGTTCCCATTGGTTGGGGAAGTGCAGGAGGAGGGATTTCCGGGAGAGATATTTCCGGCTGGGGGTTCCTGGACAAGCCTCGTGGTGTTCAGGACGATTCCCCGGGAGCTGTGTGAAGTGTTTTCCTGCAGTTTAAAAATAAAGTTTGTTCCTGCTTCAGTGGCTAGTGATTTGTGCCCAGCCAGACTGCGGCATTTGGTGGCCCATGCGGGGAACGTCTGAAGCTTCGGGGTAAGTGAAATTACTTGCCCCTAAGGGAAGGCGAGAGAATGGGTGACCATTTTAAAAAACAATGTGTTCTTGTTTTGATTTGTTTTGTGTTTGTTTCAAGCTGCCTATCCCTAGAATTTTCTCAGGCAGATTGGGAAAAATGGTTGGCTCAAGGTTTGAAGTTGTTCGCCCCTGAGGAAGCGATAGAAATAGACCACAAATGCACATATCAAGAAAATAGGAAAATTGATACAACGATTTTTTGTTCCGTTTTTGTTTCATTCTGTGTCGGTTTTGTTTTGTGTTATCTTATTGGGTTGCGTTATCTTTATAACAGATTAGAAATTAGTAAAAAACTAACTGAAAGAGTGTTAAGTAAATTGTTAGAGGTTCAGACCATGGAGAAAGACATTTTAGATCAAGCAAAAGAGAAGGTCTCTCAAGCTAGTCAGACAGAGGAAGAAAATTTAAAGGAAGAAAGCTTAGAGGAGAAACAGCTGTT
The DNA here is from genome assembly GCF_047511675.1 of Marmota flaviventris. Classification (NCBI taxonomy): domain Eukaryota; kingdom Metazoa; phylum Chordata; class Mammalia; order Rodentia; family Sciuridae; genus Marmota; species Marmota flaviventris. The sequence goes on along the minus strand of NC_092501.1, from coordinate 92,882,858 downwards.
AGGGAAAAAGCTACAACAGGAGGCTGCTACTAACACCGTTCTATCACCAGAGGGCGTAATTCAACCAACGGCTCCCCCTATGGAGATAGCTGAGTGGCCCTCAAACCCCGTAGTTGATAGATGGGATCCTGATACAGGACCTCAAAGATTAGCATGCCCTGTACTTGAGCAGGCAGGAGGGCAGCGAATTCACCGTGCTTTAGATTTCAAAACAGTGAAGCAGTTAAAGGAGGCTGTAACAACCTATGGTCCTCAAGCACCGTTCACTGTAAGCATGGTCGAATCCATTACCAACTTGGACATGACGCCAGCAGATTGGGCTAGTATGTGTAAATCTGTGCTAAATGGAGGACAATATTTGTTATGGAAGGCTGCCAATGAGGAATTTTGCAGGGAGACAGCTAGACGAAATGCAGCAGCCGGTTACCCTCAAAGAAATCTAGATATGTTGTTAGGAAAAGGACCTTATGAGGGTCAACGGCAACAAATTGAATATGATCCTGGCGTATACGCACAAATTGCTATAGATGCGGTTAGGGCATGGAAAACTTTACAGGGGCATGGAGGTTTACAAGGTCAATTATCTAAGGTAATACAAGGAACTAATGAACCTTACGCTGAATTTGTAGATAGGCTTATTCAAGCAGCTTCTAGAATTTTTGGGGATACAGAACAGGCAATGCCATTTATAAAACAACTGGCTTATGACCAAGCAAATCGTTGTTGCAGAGAGGTCATTAGACCATGGAGACATGAAGATTTAAACACATATATTAAATTATGTAGAGACATTAATGAACAAGGGCAAGTCTTAGCAGCAGTACAACAGGCTTTAGATGCCAGGCCAAAAACATGCTATAATTGTGATCAAACGGGACATTTTAAAAGGAGTTGCCCCATAGGAGGAGGGTTTAACAAAGCTAGATATCAAACGAATAGAATACCGGGTATTTGCCCACGATGCCGTAGAGGGAAACATTGGGCTAATGAATGCCGTTCTCAAACCACCATAGAGGGTATTCCGTTATCAAAAAACAGACAAGGACCAAGTGTTTACCCACGATATCATGGAGAAAGGCATCGAGCTCCATTGCCAAAAAACGGACAGGGGGGCCCAATGCTCCAGGGCCCATGACCACAAATGTACGGGGCACTGGAGGAACCCAGAAACACCATGGAGGAACCCAGCAACACCATCAGGGTAGTGCCCAGGACACATTATCCATCAGATCTCTCATCAGACAAATCAGAGGGAGCACAGGGTTGGACATCTGCGCCTCCGCCAGAGCAGTACTAACTCCAGAGATGGGAGTTCAAATCATTCCCACAGGGGTGAAAGGACCTCTTCCCCAAGGAACAGTAGGCTTATTGTTAGGATGCAGTTCTTCTACGCTAAAAGGACTTATGATAAGTCCCAGGGTAATTGATCCCAATTATGAAGGTGAAATAAAAATTATAGCTAGTTCTCCAAAGGGTATATCAGTAATTTCACCAGGAGATAGAATAGCACAGTTATTAATAATACCCAGCCTACATGATAAATTTTCCAGTAGTACTATAGAAAGAGGTTCCAGGGGATTAGGCTCCACAGGTGTAGATTGGGCTATGCTGTCTTTAAATTTAGATTCTCGCCCCATGCTAAAACTAAATATTCAAGGACATGAATTTAATGGGCTACTGGATACAGGTGCAGACCTTAGCATCATATCTCTTCAAGAATGGCCAAAACATTGGCTGTTACAACAAGCCACTCAAACGCTTCGAGGCCTAGGAGTGGCAACTAATCCCCATAGAAGTGCAATGGTATTAGATTGGAAGGATCCTGAAGGATGTGAAGGAACTATACAGCCATATGTATTGGATCATCTTCCTATAAATTTATGGGGACGAGATGTCCTAGATCAATTAGGTTTGACATTAACAAATAACATCAATCCAAATGCGCCCACTATTAGGGCTAGACAAGGTTTCAGGAAAGAAAAAAGATTAGGAGAACAAGGCATAGCAGCACCCATTCAAATAGATCAGGGAATAAATAGACATGGACTGGGTTTTCAGAAGGGGTCACTGAGGCAATAAAAATTACTTGGAAATCAGATAGACCAGTATGGGTTCCTCAGTGGCCCCTGACTAAAGAAAAGATACAAGCAGCCCATGAGGCTGGTCAAACAAAAATTAGCGGAGGGACATATACAACCTTCCATATCTCCTTACAATACTCCCATTTTTGTCATTAAAAAGAAATCTGGTAAATGGAGATTATTGCAAGATTTAAGAGCCATTAATAATGAGATGGTTATTATGGGACCTGCTCAATCGGGGATTCCTCAATTGTCTGCTTTGCCAAAAACCTGGTACGTTTTAGCTATAGATATTAAAGATTGTTTTTTTTTCAATTCCAATTCATCCTGAGGATAGTCCACATTTTGCATTTACTATCCCTGCACTGAATCATGAAGGTCCTGATCAGAGATATGAATGGAAAGTACTCCCTCAAGGGATGGCTAACAGCCCAACTATGTGTCAAATTTATGTTAACAAAGCAATCCAGCCACTTAGAAATCAAAATCCTAAACTACAAATATTTCACTATATGGATGATGTATTGTTAGCACACAAAGATAAAAACACATTGCTAGAATGTTATGCCACACTTACAAATTTATTAAAAAAATTATAATCTAGAGATAGCAATAGATAAAGTACAATTAAATTTTCCAATTAATTATTTAGGAGTTCTATTATCCTCAACCATGGTCCGTCCACCAAAAATTCAAATACGAGTAGATCAACTCAAATCACTTAACGACTTTCAAAAGTTATTAGGAGACATAAATTGGATAAGGCCTTATCTAGGCATACCAACAGGAGAGTTGGGACCTTTATTTGATATCCTAAAAGGTCCATCAGATCCAAATTCACCCCGCATGTTAACGCCTGAAGCAAGAAAGGCATTAAAATTATTGAAACATATATGGAAAATATGCATTTGGATAGAATTGATATAACTTTGCCTTTATTATTTATTGTAATACCAACAAAAAATATTCCTACAGGAGTATTTTGGCAAGAAGGTCCATTATTGTGGATACATTTATCTTATTCTCCTAACACTATTCTTACTAGGTATCCTGAGGCTGTAGGACAATTAATACTCAAAGGAATAAAAGCAGCAAAGGGAGTGTTCGGAATTTCTCCCAATAAAATTATTACTCCATATACTATGGATCAAATTGATGAGTTAGCTAATGAGTTAAATATTTGGGCAATAATCATGTGTAAATCTAATGTTTCATTTGATAATCACTTACCATCTAATCCTTTGTTGTCTTTTTGGTCTTCGCATCCTGTAGTTTTTCCAAAAATGACAAGAAAAACCCCTATCATGAATGCTCCAAATGTATTCACTGATGGGTCAAATAATGGTACAGCAGCAGTAGTTACCCCTGATCAAACTTTTACATTTTTAGTACCCAAACAATCAGCTCAAAAGGTAGAGCTTAATGCAGTTTTACAAGCTTTTATGATGTTTAAAGATTCTGTATTTAATTTATTCTCTGATAGTCAGTATGTAGTTAATGCTATAGTATCCCTTGAAGATGCTGGCAGGATTTCCCCTTCCTCTACTGTTTTCTCTTTGTTTTCTGCTATACAAAGTCTAATCTGGGACAGAAAAGATCCATTCTTTATAGGACATATCAGAGCACATACAGGATTGCCTGGAGCCCTTAGTTTGGGCAACGATTTAGCAGATAAAACTACACATGACATACATATTTTCTCTACACTAGAAGAAGCTACACATTTTCATAAAAGGTTCCATGTCAATGCTAATACTTTACAAAAGCGTTTTAAAATAACTAAGGAACAAGCTAGACAAATAATAAAACAATGTCAAAATTGTGTGACCTTTTTACCACAAGTTAATCTTGGAGTCAATCCTAGAGGACTGATACCTAACCATATTTGGCAGATGGACGTCACACACTTGCCACAATTTGGAAAATTAAAATATTTGCATGTTACAGTTGATACTTCTTCCGGATTTTTGATGGGCTCCCTTCATTCCGGAGAAAAAACTAAATATGTTATAGCTCATTGCTTACAAAATTTTGCCACTGTGGGCGTTCCAAAACAGTTAAAAACAGATAATGGTCCTGGTTATACTTCTACCTCTTTTAAACAATTTTGCTCATCATTTGGCATTACTCATATAACAGGAATTCCATACAATCCACAAGGACAAGGCATAGTTGAAAGAGCTCATCAAACTATTAAAATGTACTTACTAAAGCAAAAAGAGGAAATTGGAAAGGGGTATACGTCACCCAAAGATAAACTTAAAATAACCCTTTTTACTCTAAACTTTTTAAATTTGGATTCCTCAGGGCTTAGTGCTGCGGAAAGGCACATGTGTCCAAAAAATGTACATAAGCCTAAAGTACTTTGGAAGGATATTCTAACAGGACAATGGAAAGGTCCTGACCCAGTGATTGTCTGGAGTCAGGGTTCTGTTTGTGTTTTTCCACAGGGAGAACAGCAGCCGATTTGGATTCCAGAGAGATTAACTAAAACAATTTCTACAGGCCAAAAGGAAGATGATTTGACTCAAATCCATAACAGCTGATATCCAGAACTCCAGTTTGGCTATTCTTACCTCTACGACAGTGATTAACCAGGATGCTTTTTTCAATATTTATTTTATTATTTGCCTTTTCCCACATCATGAAGTTCTATTTTATTTTTGAGCTCATACAGAACTAGGTTAATGTTTTTCTGATCAGTTTTATTTTTTGACTGTGGAGTTTTTAAGCATTTGCAATGGAGATTTCACCTAGGTAAAGCTTCAAGGCCTTTACTATTGTCTTAAGTGTTGTATGTTATGTGTGCACACTTCTGTTTTGTGTTGTATGTCTGTATGTGCGTATGTCCATATATCATATATGAGGAGCGCTCATGAATAAATGGATCCGAATTTTTTTATTCACGTGATTTTAATGGTTTAATTTAGATTGGGTAAACAGCTGTTGAAAATTGTTTTAATATGTGAACAAATAAGGAGGTTAACAGATCTGTTTGTTTACTTTCACCTTTCCTTCTCATTATATTTAATAATTCTGTTCAGGATAATGTAAATTGTTCAAAAAATTGTTTTCTTAGTGCCTGTTGGAATGTTACATAATTTTTTTTCTTAGCATCATTGCCAGAATTCCTATCTTCATCCCAGTGCCGGTGAAGACAAAGATAAAACCAAACTACAGCTTCTTCGATAGTTATCACAACAAACTGTAAAAACTGATGCATCAATGAATAATAACTCCACAAGTAATGCTCAATTAAGGAGTCGATTTACTTTGGGAGGAAATGGACATATTGACAGATTCCTCTGCTTTGAATTGCTTGCAGACCTTGCCTGGACTATGTATCACTTGTATGCATTGTGAACTATCTGTTGGTACAGCGAATTGTGGTAGTGCTGGAGTATTTTTGCTGATGGTGTCACCGGTGGTACAATTTTTCAAAGGAGCCCTCAATTGGCTTAGTGTCATGGCATTTTGCATCCTCCTCCCTTCTACTAGTGATGGTCTAAAATTTGGGGGCCAACAGAGGTGAGGCGAAGAACCTCACCCCCCCACTGGTGCAAAGGCCTATCCACAAGTATGGCTGTATGCTGGACCGGTAGTCAGTGACGGGTATGATCCAATTGCAGTGGTACCAACCTGAGACAGGAGGCTGACGCCTAGAGGTCAGTTCATCCGATGACGGGTAAGGACCATATGTTGAATTGGACTGCCTAACAGGCACGGTCCCTAAGCCACATTGCTTGTTGTTTAATTAAACAAAAAGGGGGAGATGCTGAGAGCCACGGCTGAGTCTGTATGGCCCCTGTCATTTTGCCAAGAGTATTGATTGACAGGCGAGGCATTACTATCCGCCTCTGCCGCTACTTTTGAGTTCTCGCACTATTTTGGAGTTCTCGTGGGGATTTCCGGGGATTCCCCGAGAGTTCCCATTGGTTGGGGAAGTGCAGGAGGAGGGATTTCCGGGAGAGATATTTCTGGCTGGGGGTTCCTGGACAAGCCTGATGGCTTCAGGACGATTCCCCGGGAGCTGTGTGAAGTGTTTTCCTGCAGTTTAAAAATAAAGTTTGTTCCTGCTTCAGTGGCTAGTGATTTGTGCCCATCCAGACTGCGGCAGTAAGAAAAGCAAATAAAAAAAAGAGAGCCTAAGTGATATAATAGGTTAGTGTGCGGCTATACAAGAAAAAAACAAAAACAAAAAAGGTTGTGGAGTGTCAGGGAGTTTGATTTATATGCATATTAATTGATTTGTGATTAATGATATGTGATAGATATATTGATTGTGTAGACTGAGATTATGCTTAGACCTGGGTTTTAGTCTCAGTTCTGATATTAGTAACTTAACATACTTAATAAAATTACTTGACAAATTTAAGCACTAACGTATTGTTAAAAAAAGATTATTTATTGTTCTTGATAGTGTAGTGGTGGCATTAATTTTACTACCAAAATATTTATTAATGGCACAATATTAGAATTGTTAACATTTGTTTTATTGTTATTGTTAATAATATAAGCATTTGCTCAGAGATTCTTATGGATGCACACCCTCAGGTATCTAACTTACACATATACTATCATGTTTAATTTTAGAAATAGATGTGAATGGGCAAAATTCACACATTACCAACTTTCAGAAACATAATTTTGCAGCTACATAATGAGGTAGAGAAATGAGTTGACAAAATGCAGTTTGAATCCCCAAAGCAAATTCTTTCAAATTACTCTACTAGTTACAGCTCATAAAGCACCCTTATAAGCAGAAGCTATTATTCATATATTTTCTCATGTTATTTTTATTTATAGAAGCAAGTCCTGCTGTCAACATTGAGTTCTCAAAAAACTAATGCAGCAATTTTATTGAAATCTATGTGTGTAACTGTGAATGAAAGTCAGAATTTTTTTTAGTTTAGAAAATTGAATATTTTTAAAATTTAGGAAATAAATAAAAACTCAACCAAAAAAAAGAGGTTTTTGTTGTTGTTATTGTTTGTTTGTTTGACATCAGGACACCTCAGTGTTTCAGATTCACTTCAGTGCTTCCCAAATGATATCTGTAGGACATTATTAAAAATTTAATATCTAGTCATTTTCCTGATTCCAATGCAATTTTAAACTCTTCATTCATTTGGGAATAATTATTACTTCCACATGTGACAATTTTGCACAGCACATTTTCAAAACTATCGTTTTTAAAAAATAATGAACAAATTATATTTTTGTGTCAAAGAGCAATTTTTTCATAGTCTGCAGCTAAAAGCAAATCATAAAATGGACCTCAATTTTTTTGTGACATAAGCAAGTGTTATTTTCAGCCCAACATTGCTGAAGTTTGAGTAGAGACTACTATATGTGATTATTTAATTGTAATGCATTTCTTATGAAGGGGAGGAAGACATTAAATGACTTTTGAACTCTGTGAAATACAAAAAAAGAAATGTGGAATGCATGTGATACTATATAAAGTTATTGTTTTATTTGTTTAGGTAACTAAAAAAGAAAGATCAAATATTTCTGTTATATTCAGAAATTTTTAGAGTACAACTTCAAGTAGAATTGTCAAAATTCAGATTGTCATGTTAAACCATGCAACTTGATATGCCAGATGCAGATGGACACCAATGCAAAGGGCAGAATGTGATGTTTACTATGAATATTCTAGTGAATACCGCCACATAACAAAACACAACATTTTGTGACTGGTAGATAACCATAATGGTCATTTTATTATCCTGGAATTTTTTTTCATATTGACATATAAATAAGGATTCAGGAAGTCTCATGTAGTCATTCAGATGGATGCTGGAGCTAAAATTTCAGGGTAGCTTAGAATAGCAGGATGCATGCTGGACACATCTCTTTTAGTTTTTGGTTTTTTTTTAATTTTTTTTTTTTTTTTCTGCATGAAACTTCTCCACTCTCCTATTTTGGACGTCCTCACAGCAGCATAACTTCTTCTTGAAAATGGGATTATTTTCATCAAAGGTGAATAAACTACAGAACAATCGTAGCACTCAGTTAAAATCAGAAGAGTCAAATTAAAATTTCATATATATGTAAATATTTTTATATATAAATTTATTCTGCATACTATTTGGGATTAAATTTCTACTTCAAAATTTGATGCTTTTATGAAAATAAAATTTAACCAGACATCTGGTAGTATTGTTCAACAATTATGGCTACCTTAGGCCCATAGGCCAAATATGTTTTTTGTTTTTATAAAGTTTTATTTAATTTAAGTATTGTTTATGGCAGTTTTAGTGCTGCTAGAGCAAAGGTGAGTGACTGCAACAGAGATCACCTGTCTAGCAAAGCCTAAAATTCCTACTGGTAATCATTAGAAAACTAATTTGACAGCCTCTGTCTTATAAGAAAATTCTTCAGTAAAAAACATAAAAACTACATCTTTTTTCACAATAAAACTGATAAAATCTCATAATTCACTTCTAGAATAGTGATAACCAAAAAGATTTAAAGTGAGAAGATTTAAAATTCATTTTTAGAGGGAAAGTGGAAGGTTTCAAGAAAACACGTGGGAAACTATTTTTGCAGCTATGTTGGAAAATACAGATTTCTAGTGGCTTCTATGGTAAATTTTTGATTAAATTCAGCACTCTGAAAACAAATGAGGCAGCCCACAAGCAAGGTAATTATTTCTATGTGAAAATTATTACCATGTAAATTTGTGAATATTAGAGATAGTTTCTACTAATGATATAATGCAATGAAAATAAAATGTATTATTGCTTTTAAAATTCATCCTTAAATCAAATTCAAAGTTAAATTGTGTTTTTAGGTAGCAAAGAGGTTAATGTTCTTCCTAAAGTGAGTTTTAACACAGAAATATCAAAATATAAGCAAGATGATTCAAATATAGACTTAGCCATTAATTGGTTACTCTTATATCAGGTCTTTGAGTATCAATTTTTGGTTTCTAAGTAATTTAGCATCAGAAGTAGAGATTGGATAGATGCATTCATATCTTGTTGAAAAAAATTTTTAATAATGTGTTTGCTGATAGCTTTAATTTGCTTGATTTATGGTTATTAGATATATTGTAAGGTATTAAATAATTTAGTCTAGAGTTAATTCAGAATGCTCTAATAAATTTATCCTTCTAATGATATAAAAATGTCTGTAAATTTACACTTCTTCAATCAAGTGGAAATATTCACAAACTAACATGTAGAATTCTAGAAAATATTAAAAATAAGAATAAGAGAATTCCATCAGCTTATGACATGTGGGGACAGGTGCAGGGAATACTGCATACATGGCATAGAGTAAAGGTGTCTGAGTAGCAGGCCATTCTCCTCATGCTAGGCACATGAGCAGCAGGCCACTTACTTTGTAGGCCCTGGACATGAGGCCATGTGTTGCAGTCCCTGTGCTTGCTCCATGGCCCACTCTTCAATTGGTCACTACAAGAACAGTTAGCAGAAATTGCATTGGTGTGTAATGTGCTTAGCTACTGCCTGAGTAAATATACATGGTAACTGCACAATAAAATCAGACCTGCTTCCTGCTTGGTCTCTGAAAGTCTTGGATAGCAATCCTGCAGCCACACTCTCCTCTACCCTATTCTGTGGACCTCCTCTCTGGATGAGAGAGAGCCCAAGCAATGACACAGGGAAAAAAACAAACAAACAAACAAAACAAAACATTAAAAGCTTTTGACATAACACTTCTAAAGATCAGAAAACAATATTTAATGCATTGTCTTAATTGTTTGTCCACTTAAATATTTTTAGTCTTCCCTTAACTTTTGAATATAGTGTATTTGAGTTAAATATTTACATTAATTTAAAAAATCTGATTTTAGTATTATTTGCTAAAGATATACATATAGAACAGGTTAAAAACATGTAACATTGAAAAATGCAAAAATTTATGCTGATGTTTATAAATCATGTACTTAATAACAATAAATAATTTTATTATTTAAACAGTTCATGCTCAGTTTTAAATGCTTTCTATCTGATTAACATTTAATGTAAATTACTTACTTAAAAGAAAATAATTTTAAAGGATAGTAATTAATAACATAAAAAAATAGGTATTATAGTTTGCAACTGATAGCTAATACCAACAAAGGAGCAAAATAAAATTCTGAGATACAGAATGTATGATATATATATATATATATATATATATATATATATATTTAATTCTTCAAAGCAACTAAATGATAAATCATGTGAAAATAAACAATATTTAAATAATAATTATATTCTAATTAACTTCAAATAAAATGTATTCAACAGTACTGTGTTATACCATTATGGTAATCGATTTGTGGATTGATATAATCAATATAGAACATTACCAAAATTACTTAAAGATGTAGTATCAATATTAATTATGCAAGAAGTTCCTATTAGTAATATATTTCTAAGAACATCACTAAGCATGGTGGTGCACACCTGTAATCCCAGTAAGTTTAGAGGCTGAAGCAGCAGGATCACAAGTTCAAGGCAAGTCTGAGCAACTTAAGGAGGTCCTGAGCAACTTAGAAAGACTCTGTCTCAAATAAAAAATAAGAAGGGCTGAGGTGATTAAGGGTTCAATTCCCAGTTTAAAAAAAAAATTGAAACTCCAATACAATTAGTTTCTAAATATATACAATTTTAATCTATAATTTACTTTTTACTTAAATCTAGTAAATGTAAACCTGTATAATAAAGGTTGTATTTTGTTTTGTTCTGTTTTATTTTTGATATGAGTCATTTTATGTAATTATCCCTAAAAATAATAAACTGTAACTTGATGTAGGAAATTTATAATAAGCATGTTTGTTATTGACATGTCATCTTGTATAATATGCTCAATTTTACTAATTCATAATGATCCTTAGCACATACAAATATGCAAATTTTTTAAGTATTTAGAAAACAATATTTTTATAAAAGAAATAAGGAGGCATCTTCCTGTATGTGTGTGTTGTCAAAATTAATGGGCTTTAGAAGCAAGCATTATTTGAATATTGTAGCTTTTGTCTTAAGAAAAGCTCTTTTTATTTAAAATGTGTGTACATGTTTTAAAAAATGTCTCTAATATGCATACTAAGCAAGAATTTTAAACTTGTATTTCATTAGTTAATTCATCAAACTTTTCAATGCTTGCCTGTAATTTGTTAGAAGATGCCTGATCTATATAAGATTCCATTTTCAATATTTACATATTTACCTTTGGTTCCAAAGTTCACACTACATACCTTTGACACAGGTTTTTTTATTTTTATAAAAATTTTATGCATTTAAGAGGACATCATGGTATTTTGACATATAACTACATAGAAAATTGCTGCCTAGAGTTGAAAATGTTAACATATATATATGAGTACATAGTTACCTCACACCATAATTAAATTAATTTCTTCCTTGTCAGTATTTCAAATAAAAATATTTAAAAATATTTAAATTTTTAAACAAATATTTTAAAATAAATGTAACATTTAATAATCAACATGTAAAGTAAGAGATGTAAGGAGAAAGTAATGTTCATTAAAGCAGGACTTTATATCTTTTAAAAGTTATAAAATAACTTTTAGTCAAATATAATGTATTTATATAGTCTTCTTTCTTTCTTTTTCTTTTTTTTTCTTTAATCCTAGGGGCACTTCACCACTGACCTACATCCAGAGCCTTTTGTATTATTTTATTTTGAGATGGGATCTACCCATGTGGCTGAAGTTGACCTCAAAAATTGAAATAACTTCTGCCTCAGCTTATTGAATACCTGGAATAACAGGTATGTACCATCATACCTAGCTAAAGTATCTTAATAAAACACAACATTGAAAATAACATTTTTATATTATAAAAATAGAAAGGTATAATAATAGACCTAACTTTTGCACTCTTAAAGACTTTGTTTAGTAATATAAATATATGGACTTTGATGGTCCATATTTCAATTCATTGTGATTTCAATCTGAATGACGTGGTGTAATGATTCTCAGAGTAATGTTTTAAAATACATAAAATACACAATAAATAAATATCACAAGAAATAAATATCACATGATATTTATATGTATATTTATCCTCTAAATTTTTTTATTTAATTATAAACTATTTTGGGGGCCTGATCTGAGATGCAGCTGTTTCTATGCAGTCTGTTGTCAAAAAAGTAGGGGCTACTGTGTGAGAAGGCTATGCCAATGTCTGTAGTCTCCCAATATGTAAGTGGGTTAGACTTGGGCTCCCAGGTTGGGTGGTGGGTGGCAAACTTGGTCTTAGCCTAGGTCTGGGTCTTGCACAGTTGTTGAGGGTAGATCTGGCCCAGGCCTGAGCTCAGTGATGATCTGCTAGTCAAAAGAGGTGGTGCTCTGGCGGGTGTCTGCCAGTGGTGGGATGGAGCCAGGCCTACTGTGTGTGTGAGTACCACACAGATCCCTGTGGGTGGGTCTGGGCTGGCCCAAACTCTAGTGGATGTCTGCCAGTGGTGGGATGGAACTGGACCTACTGTGAGCCTGGGTCATGTGCAGGTCAGTGTGGGCAGGTCTCCGTCAGACCTCAAATACCAAGATCTTCTATCTATCCTAATTATAATTATACTTTTAAACTATACTTTAGAGTATGAATTTTATTTTGATATATATATGTGTGTGTGTGTGTGTGTGATTCTCTTCATTATGAACAAAATATATATAAAATATTATATATATATGTATATATATATATATATATATATATATATATATATATATATATATAACCATCACCAACAAAAACACCACTAATAACAAATTAGCAAGAACAAAATGATTAAAAAAAATTGCCTGGGGCTGGAGTTGTGGCTCAGTGGTAGCACGCTTGCCTGGCATGCATGAGGCACTGGGTTCAATTCTCAGCACCACATACAAATAAATAAAATAAAGGTCCATCAACAATTTTAAAATATTTTTAAAAATGCCTGTACCATGTAAGAAATTTGCTCAGCAGATGTGATAGAAAAAATCATAAAAGCACATAAATAATTATTCTTTCATCTTTTTTTTTTGCCATTGAAATAAAGCATGCCTGTTTTGGCCTGCTATAAGCTGAAATATGTGGCCTAATCATAACTTGTTTCCAAAACTCAACTGAGACCATTCTAAACAGCTTGCCCTTGGCTAAATCTTTTCGTGTAAACTAACTCAGCTAAGGTCAGCAGAGCTGCCTTATTGACTTTTAGATGACCCCAGAAAAGTGAGTTATAAATGCTATTGCCAAATGCCAGCATTATTTTTGCAAGAATAAACTAATTCCACTGTTAACACTTCACTCATGTCTCTCAGAGGAATTGAATTCTCTGACTTGAAAGAATATATATATTTCATACATGAAATATATGATTCATGTTTAGAAATATATAAATCATGTAATATATTTAAGATATGAAATATAATTTCATTATATTTATAGCAAGAATAATCTATGCAAGACAACTTATACATAGTTCTTTTTGTGAAATCCTTTTCTGCACATTGTGACTAACATCAAATAAAATCAGTTCTGCACATAGCAAGTATTCAGAAATACATTATACATTTTCTACTCAATGAAAAGTTAACCATTTATAAAGAAACATTTTAGAGTTTGTGTTATAGTGATGATGAGCAAAGACAATTAGTTTAGGTATATGCTATAAACTTGATTAATCCCTTTCTTGGGGAAATCATTAGGACAAAGAGTACATTCTTAAAAAAAAATATATGTATAGTAAACAAAAAAAGTAACAAAAATTCCACTTATTTTTAAGGAGTTAAATATTTACAAAAGGTACAAATTACATGTACAAATCACGAAGCAATAATTTATGTTACCTATTGTGCTATTCACTAAGAAATTATTTCACATAATGTCTAAAATTTATAATTATACTTAACTGATAAATTACTTAAATTGCTGCAAATATCCTGCTTAAGAGTATCAAAAGAAGATTTATATATCTTTTACTAAAACTTTTAAATTTACTTTAGAAAGTAATTTAACTACAGCAAATAAGATATAGTGGATGTTAAGTCAATTGTATGTGTTCTGCATTTTTCAAAAATTTGTTTTTCATCACCACATCTGGGCACAATGTGATGCAGAAAGGAAACATCACTAAAACAGAATCATGCCCAGAGGTACAAAGACAGGAAGGCAATCTGTCAAATAAATAAATAAATAAAAGCAAGTAATTATTTTTTTAAAAAAGAACAAACTGAGGATTACAAGGATTAAAAAGTTATTATGAGACAAATTCATAGAAATACAAATAACTGGAATGATAAGCTATTTTACCTATAAAATAACTCTGAAAACTCAATGTCTAAACTGTTCCTAGTCAGAGAAACCTAGCAAAACATTTTAGTATATTTCAGAACAGTAAATTACCAAAACAATGTCATTGTTTTTCATTTTAAATTCTTATTTCTACATTAAAGCCTTGATTCATATAACTTTATTATAGAGAAAAGGTGGTAAGTACTATGAAAAATTTGAATAAGGCAGCAAATCAAATTCCACATCATCTGGTTTTATTCATTCAGTAAATATATGGATATGTATTAAACATCTGCTCCTTTTAAGGCACTACTCTAGTAGTTGGAGACAGAATAGTCAATAAAAATGACAACACTTCACCTTTAAGGGACTCAATTTTAGTAGGGACAAAGGGAAAATGATTTAAGCATAATCAAAAATATTTTGTTAGATAAAGATCAATGTGATGAAAACAAAATAGAGATGGTTAAATGGGTAAAATGGAGAGGGTTATTATTTTGTTACAGGTTGTTAGAAATGACCACCATGATGAAGACCACTATTTCAGCAGAGATTAAAGGATATTAAAGAGGATGTGATGCTCATAATTAAGGGGCTGGATATGTACCCCAAAATGATATGTTGAAGTTCTTCCCTCAGTACCTATAAATACAATAATATTGGAGTATAAGGTCTTCATATACATGATCAAGTTGACATCATGATGACGGTCATTAATACAATATGACTAGTGTCTTTACAAGAAGAGAAGACAAGGCAATTGAGGGGAGAATACTATGTAATAGGAGATTATAATACAGTATAAATTGCACATTAAGCAATGCCAAAGATTGCTGGCAACACTACCAGAGGCTAGGAAAAGGCAAGGAAGATGGTTCCCCTATAAGTTTTAGGGAAAGCATGGCTCTGATGACATTTTCATTCAGACCTTGCCACCAATTCTTGCTGTTTTGTTACAGCAATATTAGGAAAGGAATACAATAAAAAAGAGAGAATTACAGATTAATTAAATAAATAGCAGTGCAAAGGGCAAGTTATGAATATACTATCATGTAAAAGAGTATAGTTAAGGTGGCAAAGCTTGCAGAGAGCAATAATAAATTGAGGTCATTAATAAAACAAATTTCTCTAATAACTAAAATGTAATAACTAATAACTAAAATATTAACTAAAAATTAAAAAATAACAGAAAAAGTTAACAATGTAATCTAATCCCTTATATAAATTTAAAATTTGGGGGGGATATTGGGGATTGAACTCAGTGGCACTTGGCCACGG
Source organism: Marmota flaviventris (assembly GCF_047511675.1). NCBI lineage: Eukaryota > Metazoa > Chordata > Mammalia > Rodentia > Sciuridae > Marmota > Marmota flaviventris. The sequence goes on along the minus strand of NC_092501.1, from coordinate 92,867,242 downwards.
AGCCACATCCCTAGCCCTATTTTGTATTTTATTTAGAGACTGGGTCACACTGAATTGCTTACCATCTTGCTTTTGCTGAGGCTGGGTTTGAACTCACATCCTTCTGCTTCAGCCTCCAAAGCTGCTGGGATCCCAGACATGTATCACCATGACTGGCTACTCAGCCATAAAGAAGAAAATTATTTCATTTTCAGGAAACTAGATGGAACTGGAGAACAGTAATAAATCACACTCAAAAAGCCAACAGTTCTATGTTTTCTCTCTTGTGTAGAAGCTATAATGGGAAAATGGAAAGAAAGGAACTTCAGGAAAATAGAACAGAGACATGTGGAGTAGAGAAATGGATTGCTGGAAGAAAGAATAAATAAATAAAAAGGTTCTCTACCAGTGTAAATAAGAGGTTGTCAACAAATATATATTAAAACAATGCATGCTATGGCCTATATGGTACTTGTGTATGTATTATCATGTATACAAGGAAATAAATACTATATATGTATATTTATATGTGTTTGTATATATAGGCATCTATATCTATTCTATATCTATATTATATATCTATATGTGTGTGTGAATATGTATGTATAAAAAGTGTTTTTATATATATATATATATGATCAAGTTGACATCATGATGATGTTCCTTAATACAATATGACTAGTGTCTTTTCAAGAAGAGAAAACAAGGCAATTGAGGGGAGTGTGTGTGTATATGTATGTATATATATATATATACACACACTTTTTTTGGCAAAGAGAATTGAACCTAGGGACCCTTAGCCACATAGCCACATCTCCAGCCATTTTTTTTAATATTTTCATTTTGAGACAGGGTCTCACTATTCTGCTTAGGGTCTTGCCAAGTTACTGAGGCTGGACTCAAACTTGTGATATTCCTGTCTTAGCCTCCAAAGCTCCTGACATTACAGGCATGCTCCACCATGCCTTGCAAAAAACAAATATATTTTAATGGTTAAAAATGTAGAAAATAGTAGTCAAATTTTAAGTTAATATAAAAAACAGAAAATATTCCCATTTTTTTCTTCTGGAGGAAAAACAATCTACAAAAAAATCACATTTAAATTTGCATTTTTACCATTATTTACTACATTAATCCAAAAAAATTCAGTCATATTTTAGAAAATTTTTGAAACTGAATTAGATGAAACTTACAACTTTTGTTGTAGGGTCAGGTTAGAAAATATTATTGCATATATTATGAGTGTTATCACCAATGAGTTAGCTGCAATCATAATAACATAGTCATACAGACTATAAAACATTAAATTTCAATGTGCTCCTTGTAAAAAATTTCCATTAAGCTGTTAATGGAACAGATTATAGGTATCTTTCAAATTTCTGAAGTTAAATTTTTCTAATAACTAACTCTTGGCAAAAAAAAAGATTCTTATTAGTTTTTTATGCAGTGCATGGATAAAGTATTTTTTTAAAAATAGGTAAATAATTGATGTTAATGATTTTTACTCAAAATAAGAAATTCTAGGAACAAGTATTAAAATGAGCTAAAATAACCATTATTTTACTAGGAATACTAAAAAAAGGTAATAAAATATTTTCCCAACATTGTATTAATCATTTTGGTCACTATATTTGGTTTTAGATATTTATTTTTGCTACAATTTAACTGTCTATTGAATGCTTAGATCTATATTTTATACTTTTAAGTAAACAAAAATAATTCTGTTTTAGCTAATATAAATTACTCAATTTAACATTTCTTTTAATGTTGATTAAAAAATTAAAAGTAGAGTGTTTCACTATATTTCCACAGTGAGGAAAAATTCTGGTTTCTGAACACCAGAATATCCAATGAAGAAGAGACATTAGAATCTACAGTAAAAAATCAGTTATTTTTGTTTATGTTTAATGGTGTTCCTTGAGAAATAATATTTTAGCAAGTTATAATAAAAATATTTATAGCTGTATTTGAAAATGTAAAACCTTTGTTTTAAAAATCATTTTAGAAATGATTTCAGACTTTATTGAGCTTCATAGAATTAACATACCTGTGAGTAGATGCTGAAGCTTGTATACATTTAGGAATACATAATTAGCTCTTTTTATTTAAATCTCTTCTATACTACATATTATTTTCTTTCTTTCTTCTCTCCTACACTGTATGTTATTCATTGTTTATGAAGCTGTTTTTGCCACCTCCCTCTTTATAGCAACAAAATCAGTCTCATTCTTCTTCAATATGGGGGTTGTGCACATGTGCCCATATGAACTTTTGCAATTGACAAAAGAATAATTGCAGATTTTAAGATGTTACATATTGCTGAAATGTGAAAGCTACTCTTGTTCTTTTAACAGGGCCTAGGTTCTCTAAAATGTCTATAAATTATAATGAAACATTTGGAAAATGAAAAACAAACTGCAGCTGAAACCCCAACATAGTAATTTAAACCTATGCCAGTAGTAATATCATTAATAGTTTAAAATTATTCTTTACATTGAGATACTTATTCTGCCTTTTCTGTGAACTAGTTTTTACACAGTCATACCCATAATGTTAGATTGTCCAGACATTATTATTTCCCTGAGTTCAATAAAATAGAGTCAAGTATATATGAGGGAAAATTATTACTACCAAATATATGTCCAGTCTGAATTTAGCATAATTATAATCTTATAAGATCTGATTATTTCAGAAGATATTCCATAGAGGAATGAATTAAGTGTTGAAATATATTCAACTTGCTGAATATATTATTTTTGTATTTTTCCAAAAATCTTAGAAAACAAAGGGGTCATTCTATATGTAAGCATGGAAATTACCATAACTATATGCTAAATGTAAGATTCAGTTCAATCTGAAATTATTAAAGAAGGAGATTCATCTATGTAAAAGTTGAAGTATTACAACAGAACACTAACTTAAAAATTAAAGACATTTAGTCCTGTATTTGGGGTTTCAATTTCCTCTAACAAACTCTTGTTTCGAAGTTAGAAAAGTTTGGTTCTCTTCAACAACCCTCAAGGGTGACACATATATACAAGAAAATTATTCTTAAGAAAGTCGTATCATCTTCTAAGGCCTTTTTAAATTTCTCTCTTTAGTGTTCTGTAGTTTTCATTTTAGAGGTCCTTCACCACTTTTGTTAAGTTGATTCCCAAGTATTTTATTTTTTGTGATGCTATTGTAAATGGGGAAGTCTTTCTAATTTCCCTTTCAGAAGATTTGCCACTGATATACAGAAATGCCTTTGATTTATGGGTGTAGATTTTGTGTCCTGCTATTTTGCTGAATTTATCTACAAGTTCTAGAAGCTTTCTGGTGGAATTTTTGGGGTCTTCGAAGTAAAGAATTTTATCATAGGCAAATAATGCTAATTTGAGTTCTTCTTTACCTATCTGTATCCCTTAAATTTCTTTCATCTGTCTAATAGCTCAGGCCAGTGTTTCAAGAACTATGCTAAATAGAAGTGGTATAAGAGGGGATCCCTGTCTGATTCCAGTTTTTAGAAGGAATACTTTCATATTGTCAAAATGACCATACTACCAAAAGCACTATACAGATGTAATGTAATTCCAATCAAAATCACAATGACATTCTTCATAGAAATAGAAAAAAGCAGTCACAAAATTCATCTTAAAAAATAAGAGACCCAGAATAGCTAAAGTCATCCTTAATAAGAAGAGTGAAGCAGGTGGCATCACTAAAAACTTCTTCTTAGGAAAAAAAAAAAAAAAAAAAAACAGTGAGGTAAATAGAAAGCCCACTGATGTAGAACAAATTCTTACTCAATACACATCAGATAGAGTATTAATCTCTAGAATATATAAAGAACTCAAAAATCTTAACATTATAAAACATAACCCAATCAATAAATAGATCAAGGAACTGAACAGAAACTTTTTCAGAAGAAGATATACAATCAACAAATATATGAAAAAATTTTCAATATCTCTAGCAATTAGAGAAATGCAAATCAAAACTACTCTAAGATTTCATCTCATTCCAGTCAGAATGGCAGCTACTAAGAATACAATCAATAATAAGTGTTGGCCAGGATGTGGGAAAAAAAAAAAAAACACACTCATACATTGCTGGTGGAACTGCAAATTGGTGCAGCCAATATGAAAAGCAGTATGGAGAATCTTTGGAAAACTGGTATTGGAACCACCGTTTGACCCAGCTATCCCTCTCCTCAGCTTATACTCAAAGGATTTAAAAACAGCATACTACAGGTACACAGCAACATCAATATTTATAGCAACCCAATTCACAATAGCTAAACTGTGGAACCAACCTACATGTCCTTCAGTAGATGAATGGATACAGAAAATGTGGTATATATACACCATGAAATATTATTCAGCATTAAAAGAGAATAAAATCATGACATTTGCAGCTAAATGGATGGAGCTGGAGAATATAATGAAAAATCCCCCAAAACCAAATGCTGAATGATTTTTCTGATTTAAGGATGCTGATTCATAATATGTTGTCTGGGGGAAGGGGGTATGGGAGGATTAAATGAACTCCAAATAGGGCAAAGGGAAAAGGGGGAGGGAGGGGAAGGGAGAGTGAATAGGGGTAGGAAAGATAGTGTAATATAATGGTCATCATTACCCTAAGAACATGTATGAAGACACAAAGGATGTGACTCTAATTTGTATACTACCAGAGATATGAAAAATTGTGACCTATATGTGTAGTATGAATTGTAATGCATCTGTTGTCATACATAACAAATTAAAACTAAAAAAAAGGAAAAGAAAGTTATACCATAAATATTATGTTACAGCTGAATTTACATTTTATATAAATACTGAATAGATAAATATTTCCTGAAATACCAATTTCTATTTGATACTTCCTTTTCTTGTAAAAATTTTATGTGCATACACACTCACATATATAACATCTATGCAAATAAATTCATCTATATTCACCCAGTACAACAGACACAAATAGTAAACAATAGACTCAATTTAACTATACATTGGTGTTAATAAAATCAATACACTAAAATCACATAAATATATGTTATATGAATGTGTTATAATCAGTAAGAAATGAATATGTTATAAGCAGTAAGAAAATCATTAAGCATCATATATTATTGTGAATTATATGAAGAGAAAATAGGACAAGAAAATTTACGGAATGCTTTTAAAGCTACTATTTCTTTTCTGAATGTATTCCAGAGAATAAGCCACATATATAAATAATTTATTTCTTTGAAAAAAAAGAATATCTTTCAACAAATAGTGATAATAAGATATACTCATTTTTCTCTTCTGGATTTTCTTCCTTAATGCATTTTTCTTATTAAGGCAAAGGAATTTAACCACAAACCACTTTTTTCCTGTTAAACATTATGACAGATAATTATTAGTTGCAAGCTATTAAAATATAAAATTGCACACCTTCATGTTTTTAGTAGACTTATACAAATATCAGTATACCTACTTGTTTCTCATTATGACATGGAAACTGAGAGAATTCTTTTTATTTTTTTTTCAAATAATTAAGATGAGTAAAACAACATGGATGGAAAATTGTACTTTTTTTCTAAATGAGATGAGGTAATGGTTTTATTACATTTTACCCTTACATATAGAATTTAATTGGAGTTTATAAGTTTATCCACTAAAAATTTACACTTTTATTCCAAATACAATACAATATAAAACATTCCTTCATTAATTATGTCTCCTTAGTCTGTGATTAGTGACAGTTTTTTATTCTTTCTTTTTTTCCCCAACCTTAACAATTTTTAAGCATACTAATCATATACTGCATACAATAGTTCTTAAATTGTATTTGTATGTCAGATGGAGCTATGAATCTGTTGCTCTTCTAACCAGCATACATCACTTGTACCATGATCTCAGTATGGCTTAGGACTGATAATGCTAAATTAATCATTTGGTTATATCAATCTTTTCTAGGAATCAATACTGTAAAGTTGATCATTTTCCTTTCAATACTCTTGTTAGGTAGTCACTAAGTATAGCTCATAAATTCTTTTAGCTTTCTTGATAATGTAAAATATTTTCAATTTAATATTAATTTCACTATGTGTTCACATTTTTATAATGATAGGAATTATGAAGCAGTGTTTTGAGATTCAAAAGGTTACAATGCTACAGTTTCAACCAGGTGAAGTGGCAATGTCTTCCCTTGATACATTATAGCTTCTCTATACTATTACCAGGTGTTTTTTTTTTTTTTTAATGATACTTTCTCTGTGTTTTAATTTAGTGTCTCTGTCCTTAATAGTTTCCTGTGATTTACATTAAAATGCATTAAAAAGGACTATATTCTCATGACTTAAAATATTATTTGAAAATAAATATCTTTCTTCATTGAAAACATATTCTTAAGTCACCTATCAATGCTAACTGATTTTTGTAGAAGTAATTATAGAAATATTTTTTTATCTCTCCTTATTGTTTTCATGAAAGTATGTTTTATTTCCAACACATAGTTTTTTTGAAAAAATATGTCTTGGAGAAAATTCAATTTCTTTCATAATTTTTTTTTCATTCTTGTACTTTCAAAGCACTTATTACTACGTTTGTTGATATACCATGATTTATTGGATCATTTTTTTGTTTCTAGAGTTCTGTGTTGCTGATGATATTCTGCTATTTCAAACAAAACTAAAATGAATTAAATTGTACATATATCATTTCACATGTAGTAGAATATCTGTAAAATAACTTCATAGACATGACATTTTTTGAAGAAACTATATATATTTGTGATATATATATATATATATATATATATATATATATATATATATATATATATATATATATCATCAATTTTCTCTCTGAGATGCTTGTTCCAATGTACACTTTCAGCAGTAATAGATCAGACTTACTATTTCTTTCCTCTCAAAGAAATAGTATTGGGTGCTGTAATGAGAATGTGTGAAGTCTTTTGTGACAAAGTACTTTATTCTTTATTAGGGTTGAATTTTTATTTGATAAAGTACCTAATGTACACAGTTTGTTGAATTTGCACATTTACCTTGCGAACACTGCTACTGTCATAATATGAAGCTTTTCTATCACCTATAATACTCTGCCTCACTTCTCTTTAAGCAGTAACCACTAAGGCTAAACCACCATGCTGACCTCTATCATCAAAATGTGATCATTATAGTTTTACAATAATTCACATGGGAAGTAATCCCATTAGTATTCAAGAGGGTCAGAGTTTTTTCTAGATATTGTGTCTATGATATTCATCCATAATACTGCTCTTAAAATGGTTCATTTATTTTTAATACTGTGATATCCCATTGCATGAATAGATCAGTTTACCTGTTTTATAAATAAACAAAACTTGAGTTCATTGCAATCTTTTTCACATTAAAAAATCTTCCAGGAACTTCTATACAAGCCTCAACATGTAATGTGTTAGCTTTCAAATGCATTACACTGAAAACATTTTCTAATTCATTTTCAATTTCTTTATTTAATCCATGAGATATATAGATTTATTCAGCTCAATTTTCAAACATTTGAAGACTTTCTGGATAGCTTCATAATTTCACATTCCAGTATGGTTCCAAATGTTCAGATAATATATGTTCAATTTATTTCAAATTTTTATATTGGATGCTGTATGCTTCATAGTCACACATAATAATTTTGTCTGTATGAACTCATTCTTATCTCAATATAGATATAGATGGCAACACATGAATATATTTCTAAATGCATTTATGATTGATAGCATACATATACATACTTCCTTGTTCTGTTAGCCCAGCCTTTATTAAACACAGTATGACATTAATAAATGGTAAAACAATACCATTGGTAATTAGATCAATAGCATAAACAAATGCTGAAGAGTAAAGTTCAAATAATATCCATCATCTACACATGATAAAACACAAAGTGTTGAGTCACTAATCTCCCCAAATTTAATCAATTTGTTATTAAAGTTTTTAGAAAAAAAATTCAAGTAATTTTTTCAAATATGTATAAGTAGAGTTAAATATAATTCTTGGTATCTTATTTATTGTGTATCTTATAATAAAACATTCACCTAGAGTATTATAGGTACTAGAAATTTGTCTGAAATTTGTCTGCTTTCTTAGTAAATTAAGAAATCTTATTCTCACAAATCTCTTTCATCAAAAAGTGTTTCTACACTAAATCTACCCAGCAAATAACTGATGTCATGAGATTATCAGTCATCAAAATGGCGATATTATCAAAAGTTCTTTATAGGTTTAATGCAATGCCAATTAAAATCCCAAAGGCATTTCTTGTAGAAATAGAGAAAGCAATCATGAAATTCATATGGAAAAATAAAAGATCCAGAATAACAAAAGCAACTCTAAGCAGGAAGTGTGAATCAGGCGGCATAGCAAAACCAGATTTCAAACTATACTACAGAGCAATAGTAACAAAAACAGCATGGTACTGGTACCAAAACAGGTGGGTAGACGAATGGTACAGAATAGAGGACACAGAGACTAATCCACAAAGTTACAACTATCTTATATTTGATAAAGGGGCTAAAAGCTTGCAATGGAGGAAGGATAGCATCTTCAACAAATGGTGCTGGGAAAACTGGAAATCCATATGCAACAAAATGAAACTGAATCCCCTTCTCTCACCATGCACAAAAGTTAACTCAAAATGGATCAAGGAGCTTGATATCAAATAAGAGACTCTGCTTGTGATAGAAGAAAAAGTTGGCTCCGATTTACATATTGTGGGGTCAGGCTCCAAATTCCTTAATAGGACACCCATAGCACAAGAGTTAATAACAAGAATCAACAAATGGGACTTACTTAAACTTAAAAGTTTTTTTTTTTTTTTTTTTTTCTCAGCAAGAGAAACAATAAGAGAGGTAAATAGGGAGCCTACATCATGGGAACAAATCTTTACTCCTCACACTTCAGATAGAGCCCTAATATCCAGAGTATACAAAGAACTCAAAAAATTAAACAATAAGATAACAAATAACCCAATCAACAAATGGACCAACGACCTGAACAGACACTTCTCAGAGGAGGACATACAATCAATCAACAAGTACATGAAAAAATGCTCACCATCTCTAGCAGTCAGAGAAATACAAATCAAAACCACCCTAAGATACCATCTCACTCCAGTAAGATTGGCAGCCATTATGAAGTCAAACAACAACAAGTGCTGGAGAGGATGTGGGGAAAAGGGTACACTTGTACATTGCTGGTGGGACTGCAAATTGGTGCGGCCAATTTGGAAAGCAGTAATGAGATTCCTGGGAAAGCTGGGAATGGAACCACCATTTGACCCAGCTATTGCCCTTCTTGGACTATTCCCTAAAGACCTTAAAAGAGCGTACTACAGGGATACTGCCACATCGATGTTCATAGCAGCACAATTCACAATAACTAGACTGTGGAACCAACCCAGATGCCCTTCAATAGATGCATGGATAAAAAAATGTGGCATTTATACACAATGGAGTATTACGCAGCACTAAAAAATGACAAAATCATGGAATTTGCAGGAAAATGGATGGCATTAGAGCAGATTATGCTAAGTGAAGCTAGCCAATCCCTAAAAATCAAATGCCAAATGTCTTCTTTGATATAATGAGAGCAACTAAGAACAGAGCAGGGAGGAAGAGCAGGAAGAAAAGATTAACATTAAACAGAGACATGAGGTGGGAGGGAAAGGGAGAGAAAAGGGAAATTGCATGGAAATGGAAGGAGACCATCATTGTTACACAAAATTACATATAAGAGATTGTGAGGGGAATGGGAAAAAACAAGGAGAGAAATGAATTACAGTAGATGGGGTAGAGAGAGAAGATGGGAGGGGAGGGGAGCAGGGATAGTAGAGGATAGGAAAGATAGCAGAATACAACAGTTACTAATATGGCATTATGTAAAAATGTGGATGTGTAACCGATGTGATTCTGCAATCTGTATCTGGAGTAAAAATGGGAGTTCATAACCCACTTGAATCTAATGTATGAAATATGATATGTGAAGAGCTTTGTAATGTTTTGAACAACCTATAAAAAAAGAGTTTGTCAGTAAAATTATATATAGGTTTTTGTACTAAAAGATTTATGCATATACTACTCCCAATTCCTTCTGTCAGATCTAACAGATATATTCTGGCTTTAATGTGACAAATTCTGTTGGGTTCATAGTATTTTTGAAAAGATGGTTTAACAATAAAATCTTGTTAATCACCTAAGCATTTCTGTTCATACTAACATCTTAGTTTTGGTTTATTAAAACAGTGAGTATGCACATAAACACAGCAGGTATTCCACTGACATTTTATTGTAAAGTTAATCATAGTTAAATAAAATTTTTTAATGGAAAGAACTAAAGTTTATTTTTCTGTTTTCCATTGGGTGTGAATTATAATAGAAATGAATTAGTCCTTTTATATTAAAAATAATAAGCAAAAATGTGATTTTTAAAAGGTGTAATTAAACTATAATAACCTGATTTATTAATTTATCTAGGTTTAACTGTTATTTTTTGATATTTGTTAGTTTAAATATAAAATAAGTTTATTAGTAATAAAGCATGTCAAATACAAATATATGGATCTATTTTATTTTTAAAATTATTTTTAAATAAGCTTTATAACATCTATTAATTTTCTTACCCCAGAAAATAAAAATATTTTCAGATTTATTTACAGAAGTCTAACCTTAGAGGACAGGAAAAGATTGAAAATAATCAACAATAACTCAAAAACACAGAGCCATCTTGACTTATAAATCCCCCAAATAGCCCTCTCAAACTTTATAGTCTACCCTCTGTGTGATTACATGTGGTTCTTAAAGATCAAATTTGGAAATTTCAGTAAAAAGGAAAACTTCACTCTAGAAATAGAACTGTTAATTTAGGGTGTCAAGTAGATATTATAATGCTGTAACCCAAATATATGTGTTGAGTATTTCTAGAAGGATCCTCAAAATTGCCTCATGTAGAGGATAATGCTATCTCCTCTTAAGAATACCCAACTTGAAAGAAATCCTTTGTCCTTACCTATTCCTAAATCAACTGCATATTTTTTCCCCTACCAAATTGGCCATTGGATTCTAAGACTCCTTTACCACTGAGTGAAGAATTAAAATTTGATCATAAGGAAATTCATTTTGGTTCATGAGAAAGCCACATTCTTTCATGTCATGTGGAATTAACTAGAACTCTTTAACTAAACTAATTGCTGAATAAGTAGTGATATTCAGTGTGAATTGTGATTATTGGAATTGTTGGTGTCTGGCTGAAAAAAAAATGTTCTGACCTGAAGTAATTTAAAAATACCTCTCTTTGTTTTATTGTCCTTAGTGTCATACTTTGGTTAATCACTTGCTTTGAATTATAAGACATTTGAATAATCCATTTCTTTATCAAAAGATTATAGTTAAATAGCTTTACATGCAAACAATCCCAGTGCCTTGGTAAAATACAATATTGGCTACTGTGGAGTGAGATTTTTCAATAGGAAATTACTGTTTAGTCATCACATTTACAGAACAATGCCCAAAGTGTCATCCTAGTCAATGTCTCAATAGCAAATACATATTGCCCTTTATTTTTCCATTTGAATACAATATATAATATGTCAGTATGGAAACCTATGATAATGAGAATTATTCCCCCCACAGTTCTGCAGACTTTCTCTAATGTAATAGAAGAATCTAAACTGAAACAAATTGGGTTTAAGCCTTTTTTACAGTTAATATTTTCAAAATAGTTAAAAAAATGAAAGTCCAATTAAAATAATACATATTGAATTTAAAGAAATTGTCTACAGCCATACCACTCTGAATGTGCCTGATCTTGCCTAAATTTAAAGAAATCTAAGAGTTCATAGTTTCTCTAATTATATTCACATCTCTAGAAAAATAGTCTGGCACAACACTGCAAAACTATGTAGTCTACAGATAGTTTCTTAATCAATCCAGTTATTGGATGAGAGCTCATGGTCATCCCATTTGAGTCAAGTCATGTCTTCCATCATGCACTGTCCAATCCATCCTTTTGGGTCTCGTCTGACTTGAGTTTCCCAAACATGCTGAGATTGAATAAAACAATTTCACTTAACAGTGCCCATGGACAAGTGGGATATTGAGACTTCAGGCTGAAGCCCTATTTGTATGTGCAGAGATAGATACTTCTGGAGAAGAAAATACTGGAATAAAGCAAGTATAGAATATTTCAGCACATGTGAAGTGTGAAATTTGTTGGAAATACTGTCCTTCTACATTTTACTTTACACACGTGACTGTGTACCACTAGTGGAGTTGCTACACTCCTTAAATATGCAGCACCAGTAAAATCACACCAGAAAGGAGATTTTCTCAAAATTTTTCAAC